>NC_041391.1:271856831-271868802 GCF_002162155.2 Triticum dicoccoides
AGGAGGATTGGGGAGCGGGGGGAATTGGGGGGGGGGGGGCGGAAGCGGGAGAGCGAGCTGTTTGTGTTTATAAGGCCCGCTGCACTAACTTCTCGCTTTTTCCCAAGAACCGCTCTCTTCTTTTGCGTTGCTGCATTGGAGCTAGCGCATGGACTTGGCTGACTGGCCATGCATGCAGGATGCATGTGCCTGCCAGCCACTGCATGCGCCTGGTTTGTTACTAGGCCTATTTAATAGGGTGGTTATAGAGTAAATTAAGGAGACTTCTTTTCTCTATCTGCATCCACCAAATTAGAGGATGCGGTACTGGATGCAGACACTCACATTAAACTAAGCTTCAGAAGATACGGTATGCATACTAACATTCAGAAGAACAAAAGTTCAGCATGTTTAGGCATCTCAATCATTCACCATACTATAACCAACACAAAGCTGTGAGAAGGTGTGGAAATAAAGAAAATCGGTCGATGCTTCTCTGAGCAAAGGGTCTCCCTGCGCACGCATTAATTTCTTGGGCATTCTTGCTTCTTCTCAATGTTGCGAGCACATTAAGCATGTTGGCAACTCCACAGCTAGCTAGCTGCCTCATCTTGCAATTGATGCTGACACATTTGCAGCAAACACATGAGGCAATATAGATGACTCAACATGAGTCCATATTGTTCAGTTCCCCTGAAATCATATTCATTGTCCTGAATTTGAAAAGATAGGAAAACAGTAGCTACACTTAAACGGTGTTGCAAAACAGTATCACATATCAATAGCTCGGCATGACAAAACACGATCATCTGGACGAAGGGGATATTGACCTGCCTGAGGAAGATTATATATAATTTCATAAGTTCTTGGTTGATTTCCACCTTCGGCTGCACTGCTTGTTTGCTCCTCCACACATGACAGGATCATTCTGCACTGCATTCAGCAAGTCAACGTACGAATACGCTAATTTCTTCTTGCGGTGGTCATTGTACCTAGTTACGAATGTCTGAATACCTGGAGCAGCATGAGGTTAGCTGACAGCAGGTAGATGTAGCCATATAAATTTTGTGCGGTGCTACCATAATTGAGGTTTGTATCCCTTCCCGTTATGAGAATTCTTCTTGAAGTTCGTAGAATGTGAAGGCTTATTCTTTGCATCAAACTTGCCTTTCCCCTGAGATTTGTTCTTGTTGTTTTGGGGCTGGTTGGGCTGGAAGTTCTTCTCGTGTACCATGTGGGCACTAGAAACTCCCTCAGCGACCCGATCACGTGTGTCTTTTGCTCTCGCCTTCTCCTCAAAATCAAGAGTGCTAATGAGATCCAAAACAGAAAACTCATGTCTCTTGTTTTTCAGAGAAGTAGCAAAATCGTTCCACGAAGGTGGAACCTTGGCAATGATGGTCCCAACAAAAATTTTGTCCGGCAACAGACACTTAAAGTACTAAAGTTCCTTAGAGAGTGATTGTATCTCATGAGTCTGCTGAACAACAGAGCGCTCATCAGTCCTCTTGTAGTCACAGAATTGCTCCATGACGTACAACTCGTTGTCAGCACCCGAGGGTCCAAACGTGGCCTCGAGCGCAGCCCACATGTCTTTGCTGCTGTCAAACGACATATATGAATCCACAATGGAATTGTCGAGAACACTCAGCAGGGCGGATTTGAAGAGGGTATCCATGTTCTGAAAAGCTTCCTGCTATGTAGGATTAAGATCGCCCTCAGGCTTACCCTTAGTGGCGTCATAGCAGTACATGATCCGAAACCAATATACTGCTCTTGTGCGCCACCTTTTATATTGCACCCCCTTAAAAGTAGGCGGCTTCAAAAGCGCAACAAAATCACTCTGAGTAAATTACCTATAATCAGGTTTTTGGATTGGATTGTTCAATATATGAGCAATTTAGTATGAGATTTAATTCGAATCAGCAGTAAATATATCATGACGACAATTGCAAACATCAAAATAATGATGCAGACTAAACCAGGAGGACAAAATCACATACTGTACAGCGGGAGCAGAACCGCTGTGGTTGATGTTGTCACTCATGTCGTTGATGAAGAGGTTACCGAGGTCGGGGAAGAAGGCTGTCGTTGAGGAAGTCATCGCTGGCAGCAATCACAGGAGTGTGCTCCCCAAAAACCTAATCGCCCCTCTCCCGTACAGGATCATGAAAGGCGGGGTTCGGAGGACTGCTGTCCCTTCTCGCGGTGCATGCCGGAAGGAGGGCTAGAGAAGAATTGTGTGGCGGTGCTAAGATCTGAAAAGGTGCGAAACCATATGATACAGCGACAGCTAGGGTAGAGCATGCCAGGTCGGTCGTGCGAGTATAATAGTAGGCCTTTGGCCCCCAAACCCCACGTCCAAGTCAATAATAGCCCCCACCAAGGTTTGTCTAAAAAAATGGAGTAATTAAGGCGTCCGTTAGTCCCTTTAGTATAAATACTATATCATTAATAATGGCCCCACCTTTTGTCCCACAAAGTATGTTGAAGTACAAATGGCTACATGTTTACAATCCGCTTCTCTTCTGTCTCCTCTTCTCTCTCCTTCAACTAAGCACAAATACTATATTTAAATCCTTATAGCCTGCTTAGGTCATCTAATTGTAGTACTTGCTCTAAAGTTACTCTCCACTGTGTAGTCTAAAATGCCGGGCGTGCAGCGGGCGGTGCCCTCGGTCAGCGTGCCGCTTCAACGACAGAAGTAGTGAGAGGTCGCGTTGCCCTGACTTGCCATCAATGTGGAGCGGTGGGTGAAGGAAATATGCCCTAGAGGCAATAATAAAGTTATTATTTATTTCCTTATATCATGATAAATGTTTATTATTCATGCTAGAATTGTATTAACCGAAAACATAATACATGTGTGAATACATAGACAAACATAGTGTCACTAGTATGCCTCTACTTGACTAGCTCGTTTATCAAAGATGGTTATGTTTCCTAGCCATGGACAAAAGAGTTGTCATTTGATTAACGGGATCACATCATTAGAAGAATGATGTGATTGACTTGACCCATTCCGTTAGCCTAGCACTTGATCGTTTAGTATGTTGCTATTGCTTTCTTCATGACTTATACATGTTCCTGTAACTATGAGATTATGCAACTCCCGTTTATTAGAGGAACACTTTGGGTGCCACCAAATGTCACAACGTAACTGGGTGATTATAAAGGAGCACTACAGGTGTCTCCGAAGGTACATGTTGGGTTGGCGTATTTCGAGATTAGGTTTTGTCACTCCGATTGTCGGAGAGGTATCTCTAGGCCCTCTCGGTAATGCACATCACTTAAGCCTTGCAAGCATTGCAACTAATGAGTTAGTTGTGAGATGATGTATTACGGAACGAGTAAAGAGACTTGCCGGTAACGAGATTGATCTAGGTATTGGATACCGACGATCGAATCTCGGGCAAGTAACATACCGATGACAAAGGGAACAACGTATGTTGTTATGCGGTTTGACCGATAAAGATCTTCGTAGAATATGTAGGAGCCAATATGAGCATCCAGGTTCCGCCATTTGTTATTTACTGGAAACGTGTCTCGGTCGTGTCTACATAGTTCTCAAACCCGTAGGGTCCGCACGCTTAAGGTTTCGATGACAGTTATATTATGAGTTTATGAGTTTTGATGTACCGAAGGAGTTCGGAGTCCCGGATGAGATCTGGGACATGACGAGGAGTCTCGAAATGGTCGATACGTAAAGATCGATATATTGGACGACTATATTCGGAGTTCGGAAAGGTTCCGAGTGATTCGGGTATTTTTCGGAGTACCGGAGAGTTACGGGAATTCGTATTGGGCCTTAATGGGCCATACGGGAAAGGAGAGAAAGGGCCAAAAGTGTGGCCGCACCCCTCCCCTTGGACTAGTCCAAATTGGACTAGGGAGGGGGGCGCCCCCTTCCTTCCTTCTCCTTCTCTCTTCCCTTTCCTTCTCTCCTACTCCTACTACATGGAAGGGTTCCTAGTTCTACTAGGAAAGGGGGAATCCTACTCCCGGTGGGAGTAGGACTCCCCTAGGGCGCGCCATAGAGAGGGCCGGACCTCCCCCTCCTCCACTCCTTTATATACGGGGGCAGGGGCACCCCATAGACACACAAGTTGATCTACGGATCGTTCCTTAGCCATGTGCGGTGCCCCCTCCAGCATATTCCACCTCGGTCATATCGTCGCGGAGTTTAGACGAAGCCCTGCGCCGGTAGAGCATCATCATCGTCACCACGCCGTCGTGCTGACGGAAATCAGCCCTGAAGCTTTGCTGGATCGGAGCCTGGGGATCGTCATCGAGCTGAACATGTGCTGAACTCGGAGGTGCCGTACGTTTGGTACTTGGATCGGTCGGATCGTGAAGATGTACGACTACATCAACCGCGTTGTCATAACGCTTCCACTTACGGTCTACGAGGGTACGTGGACAACACTCTCCCCTCTCGTTGATATTCCATCACCATGATCTTGCATGTACGTAGGAAATTTTTTGAAATTACTACGTTCCCCAACAGTGGCATCCGAGCCAGGTTTTATGCGTAGATGTCATATGCATGAGTAGAACACAAGTGAGTTGTGGGCGATACAAGTCATACTGCTTACCAGCATGTCATACTTTGGTTCGGCGGTATTGTGAGATGAAGCGGCCCGGACCGACATTACGCGTACGCTTACGCGAGACTGGTTTCACCGTTACGAGCACTCGTGCTTAAAGGTGACTGGCGGGTGTCTGTCTCTCTCACTTTAGCTGAATCAAATGTGGCTACGCCCGGTCCTTGCGAAGGTTAAAACAACACTAACTTGACGAACTATCATTGTGGTTTTGATGCGTAGGTAAGAACGGTTCTTGCTAAGCCCGTAGCAGCCACGTAAAATTTGCAACAACAAAGTAGAGGACGTCTAACTTGTTTTTGCAGGGCATGTTGTGATGTGATATGGTCAATACGTGATGCTATATTTTATTGTATGAGATGATCATGTTTTGTAACCGAAGTTATCGGCAACTGGCAGGAGCAATATGGTTGTCGCTTTATTGTATGAAATGCAAACGCCCTGTAATTGCTTTACTTTATCACTAAGTGGTAGCGATAGTCGTAGAAGCAATAGATGGCGTAACGACAAAGATGCTACGATGGAGATCAAGGTGTCGCGCCAGTGACGATGGTGATCACGATGGTGCTTTGAAGATGGCGATCACAAGCACAAGATGATGATGGCCATATCATATCACTTATATTGATTGCATGTGATGTTTATCCTTTATGCATCTTATCTTTCTTTGATTGATGGGAGCATTTTAAGATGATCTCTCACTCATTATCAAGAAGTGTTCTCCCTGAGTATGCACCGTTGCGAAAGTTCTTCGTGGTGAGACACCACGTGATGATCGGGTGTGATAGGCTCTACGTTCAAATACAACGGGTGCAAAACAGTTGCACACGCGGAATATTCAGGTTAAACTTGACGAGCCTAGCATATACAGGTATGGCCTCGGAACACGGAGACCGAAAGGTCGAACGTGAATCATATAGTAGATATGATCAACATAGTGATGTTCACCATTGAAACTACTCCATCTCACGTGATGATCGGACATGGTTTAGTTGATTTGGATCACGTAATCACTTAGATGACTAGAGAGATGTCTGTCTAAGTGGGAGTTCTTAAGTAATATGATTAATTGAACTTTAATTTATCATGAACTTAGTCCTGGTAGTATTTTGCAAATTATGTTGTAGATCAATAGCTTGCGTTGTTGCTTTCATATGTTTATTTTGATATGTTCCTAGAGAATACTGTGTTGAAAGATGTTAGTAGCAATGATGTGGATTGGATCCGTGATCTGAAGTTTATCCTCATTGCTGCACAGAAGAATTATGTCCTTAATGCACCGCTAGGTGACAAACCTATTGCAGGAGCAGATGCAGACGATATGAACGTTTGGCTAGCTCAATATGATGACTACTTGATAGTTTAGTGCACCATGCTTAACGGCTTAGAATCGGGACTTCAAAGATGTTTTGAACGTCATGGACCATATGAGATGTTCCAGGAATTGAAGTTAATATTTCAAGCAAATACCCGAGTTGAGAGATATGAAGTCTCCAACAAGTTCTATAGCTAAAAGATGGAGGAGAATCGCTCAACTAGTGAGCATGTGCTCAGATTGTCTGGCTACTTCAATCGCTTGAATCAAGTGGGAGTTAATCTTCCAGATAAGATAGTGATTGACAGAATTCTCTAGTCACAATCAATAAGTTACTAGAACTTCGTGATGAACTATAGTTGCAAGGGATGACGAAAACGATTCCCGAGCTCTTCGTGATGTTGAAATCGACGAAGGTAGAAATCAAGAAAGAGCATCAAGTGTTGATGATTGACAAGACCACTAGTTTCAAGAAAAGGGCAAAGGGAAAGAAAGGGAAACTTCAAGTAGAATGGCAAACAAGTTGTCACTCCCATGAAGAAGACCAAAGCTGGACCAAAGCCTGAACTGAGTGTTTACACTGCAAAGGAAATGGTCACTGGAAGCGGAAATGCCCTGAATATTTGGTGGATAAGAAGGATGGCAAAGTGAACAAGGGTATATTTGATATACAGATTATTGGTGTGTGCCTTACTAGTGTTTATAGTAGCCCCTGAGTATTTGTTACTTGTTCGGTTGCTAAGATTAGTAACTCGAAACAGGAGTTACAGAATAAACAGAGACTAGTTGAAGGGGAAGTGACGATGAGTGTTGGAAGTAGTTCCAAGATTGATATGATCATCATCGCACACTCCCTATACTTTTGGGATTAGTGTTCAACCTAAATAAATGTTATTTGGCGTTTGCGTTGAGCATGAATATGATTTGATCATGTTTATTGCAATATGATTATTCATTTAAAATCAGAGAATAATTGTTGTTCTGTTTACATGAATAAAACCTTCAATGGTCATACACCCAATGAAAATAGTTTGTTGGATCTCGATCGTAGTGATACACATATTCATAATATTGATGCCAAAAGATGCAAAGTTAATAATGATAGTGCAACTTATTTGTGGCACTGCCGTTTGGGTCATATCGGTGTAAAGCGCATGAAGAAACTCCATAAAGATGGATTTTCGGAATCACTTGGTTATGAATCATTTGATGCTTGCGAACCGTGCCTTTTGGGCAAGATGACTAAAACTCCGTTCTTCGGACAATGGAATGAGCTACTGACTTGTTGGAAATAATACATACTGATGTATGCAGACCAATGAGTATGAAGGCTCGTGGCAAGTATCGTTATTTTCTGACCTTCACAAGATGATTTGAGCAGATATGGGTATATCTACTTGATGAAACATAAGTCTGAAATAGTTGAAAGGTTCAAAGAATTTCAGAGTGAAGTGGAAAAATCATCGTAACAAGAAAATAAAGTTTTTGCGATCTGATCACGGAGACGAATATTTGAGTTACGAGTTTGGTCTTCAATTAAAACAATGTGGAATAGTTTCACATCTCACGCCACCTGGAACACCACAACATTATGGTGTGTCCGAACGTCGTAACCGCACTTTATTGGATATGGTGCGATCTATGATGTCTCTTACTGATTTACCAATATTGTTTTGGGGTTATGCATTAGAGATAGCTGCATTCACGTTAAAAGGGCACCATCTAAATCCGTTGAGACGACACCATATGAACTGTGGTTTAGCAAGAAACCCAAGTTGTCGTTTCTTAAAGTTTGGGGCTACGATGCTTATGTGAAAAAGTTTCATCCTGATAAGCTCAAACCCAAATCGGAGAAGTGCGTCTTCATAGAATACCCAAAGGAAACAGTTGGGTATACCTTCTATCACAGATCCGAAGGCAAGATATTCGTTGCTAAAAATGGATCCTTTCTAGAGAAGGAGTTTCTCTCGAAAGAAGTGAGTGGGAGGAAAGTAGAACTTGATGAGGTAATTTGTACCTTCTCCCGAATTGGAAAATATTCATCATTGAAATCAGTTCCAGTGATTCCTACACCAATGAGTGAGGAAGCTAATGATGATGATCATGAAACTTCAGATCAAGTTACTACAGAACTCCGTAGGTCTTCCAGAGTACGGTCCGCACCACAGTGGTACGGTATTCCTGTTCTAAAAGTCATGTTACTAGACCATGATAAACCTACGAACTATGAGGAAGCGATGATGAGCCCAGATTCCGCAAAATGGCTGGAGGCCATGAAATCTGAGATAGGATCCATGTATGAGAACAAAGTGTGGACTTTGGTGGACTTGCCCGATGATCGGCAAACCATAGAAAATAAATGGATCTTCAAGAGGAAGACGGACGTTGATAGTAGTGTTACTATCTACAAAGCTCGACTTGTCGCAAAAAGGGTTTTGACAAGTTCAAGGTGTTGACTACAATGAGATTTTCTCAACTGTAGCGATGCTTAAGTCTGTACGAATCATGTTAGCAATTGCCACATTTTATGAAATTTGGCAAATGGATATCAAAACTACATTCCTTAATGGATTTATTAAAGAAGAGCTGTATATGATACAACCAAAAGGTTTTGTCAATCCTAAAGGTGCTAACAAAATATGCAAGCTCCAGCGATCCATCTATGGACTGGTGCAAGCATCTCGGAGTTGGAATATACGCTTTGATAAGTTGATCAAAACATATAGTTTTGTATAGACTTACGGTGAAGCCTGTATTTACAAGAAAGTGAGTGAGAGCACTACAGCATTTCTGATAAGTGTATGTGAATGACATATTGTTGATCAGAAATAATGTAGAATTATTCTGCAAAGCATAAAGGAGTGTTTGACAGGAGTTCTTTAAAAAGAAAGACCTCAGTAAAGCTACTTACATATTGAGCATCAAGATCTATTGAGATAGATCAAGACGCTTGATAAGTTTTTCAATAAGTACATACCTTGTCAAGATTTTGAAATAGTTTAAAATGGAACAGTCAAAGAAAGAGTTCTTGCCTGTGTTGCAAAGGTGTGAAATTGAGTAAGACTCAAATCCCAACCACGACAAAAAATAGAAAAGAGAATGAAAGTCATTCCCTATGCCTTAGTCATAGGTTCAATAAAGTATGCTATGTACCAGACCTATTGTATACCTTGCTCTGAATTTGGCAAGGGAGTACAATAGTGATCTAGGAGTAGATTAATGGACATTGGTCAAGAATATCCTTAGTAAGGACTAAGGAAATATTTCTTGATTATGGAGGTGATAAAAGAGCCCGTCGTAAAGATTTACATTGGTGCAAGTTATCACACCGATTCAGATGACTCTAAGTCTCAATATGGATACATATTGAAAGTGGGAGCAATTAGTAGAGCATTGTAGACATAGAATATTTGCAAAATACATACGGCTCTGAATGTGACAGACCGTTAACTAAGCTTCTCTCATGAGCAAAACATGATCAAACCTTAGTACTCTTTGGGTGTTAATCACATAAGCGATGTGAACTAGATTATTGACTCTAGTAAACCCTTTGGGTGTTGGTCACATGATGATGTGAACTATTGGTGTTAATCATATGCAGATGTGAACATTAGTGTTAAATCACATGGTGATGTGAACTAGATTATTGACTCTAGTGCAAGTGGGAGACTGAAGGAAATATGCCCTAGAGGCAATAATAAAGTTATTATTTATTTCCTTATATCATGATAAATGTTTATTATTCATGCTAGAATTGTATTAACCGGAAACATAATACATGTGTGAATACATAGACAAACATAGTGTCACTAGTATGCCTCTACTTGACTAGCTCGTTTATCAAAGATGGTTATGTTTCCTAGCCATGGACAAAAGAGTTGTCATTTGATTAATGGGATCACATTATTAGAAGAATGATGTGATTGACTTGACCCATTCCGTTAGCCTCGCACTTGATCGTTTAGTATGTTGATATTGCTTTCTTCATGACTTATACATGTTCCTGTAACAATGAGATTATGCAACTCCTGTTTACCGGAGGAACACTTTGGGTGCTACCAAACGTCACAACGTAACTGGGTGATTATAAAGGAGCACTACAGGTGTCTTCGAAGGTACATGTTGGGTTGGCGTATTTCGAGATTAGGTTTTGTCACTCTGATTGTCGGAGAGGTATCTCTGGGCCCTCTCGGTAATGCACATCACTTAAGCCTTGCAAGCATTGCAACTAATGAGTTAGTTGTTAGATGATGTATTACGGAACGGGTAAAGATACTTGTCGGTAATGAGATTGAACTAGGTATTGGATACCGACGATCGAATCTTGGGCAAGTAACAAACCGATGACAAAGGGAACAACGTATGTTGTTATGTGGTTTGACCGATAAAGATCTTCGTAGAATATGTAGGAGCCAATATGAGCATCCAGGTTCCGCCATTGGTTATTGACTGGAAACGTGTCTCGGTCATGTCTACATAGTTCTCAAACCCGTAGGGTCCGCACGCTTAAGGTTTCGATGACAGTTATATTATGAGTTTATGAGTTTTGATGTACCGAAGGAGTTCGGAGTCCCGGATGAGATCGGGGACATGACGAGGAGACTCGAAATGGTCGAGACATAAAGATCGATATATTGGACGACTATATTCGGAGTTCGGAAAGGTTCCGAGTGATTCGGGTATTTTTTGGAGTACGGGAGAGTTACGGGAATTCGTATTGGGCCTTAATGGGCCATACGGGGAAGGAGAGAAAGGGCCAAAAGGGTGGCCGCACCCCTTCCCTTGGACTAGTCCGAATTGGACTAGGGAGGGGGGCGCCCCTTCCTTCCTTCTCCTTCTCTCTTCCCTTTCCTTCTCTCCTACTCCTACTACATGGAAGGGTTCCTAGTTCTACTAGGAAAGGGGGAATCCTACTCCCGGTGGGAGTAGGAATCCCCTAGGGCGCGCCATAGAGAGGGCCGGCCCTCCCCCTCGTCCACTCCTTTATATATGGGGGCAGGGGGCACCCCATAGACACACAAGTTGATCTACGGATCGTTCCTTAGCCGTGTGCGGTGCCCCCCTCCACCATATTCCACCTCGGTCATATCGTCACGGAGTTTAGGCGAAGCCCTGCACCGGTAGAGAATCATCATCGTCACCACGCCATCGTGCTGACGGAACTCATCCCCGAAGCTTTGCTGGATCAGAGCCCGGGGATCGTCATCGAGCTGAACGTGTGCTAAACTCGGAGGTGCCGTTCGTTCGGTACTTGGATCGGTCGGATCGTGAAACGTACGACTACATCAACCGCGTTGTCATAACGCTTCCGCTTACGGTCTACAAGGGTACGTGGACAGCACTCTCCCCTCTCGTTGCTATGCCATCACCATGATCTTGTGTGTACGTAGGAATTTTTTTGAAATTACTACGGTCCCCAACAGTGGGCTCAACTGGTGCCAGGAGGGAAGCGCGCGCAGGAAGGGGGAGGGGTTTTTGTTGGGCCAGGAAGGTGAGAAGCCAACTTGGGATCGGTTTGGACGGGGAAATATCATGTGCTCCCATACTCTGCATATGACACTTGGCTATGTTACTACTCCCTCCTTTCCAGTTTATAGAGATATTTAGAGTAACATAGTAATATGTTAGAGTATAAGTTACTCCCCACTATGACCAGCCTTGGCCTCTCCAGTACTTCACCATGTATAGCTGCTAAGCCTACCACGTAGGCATAAAATATGATGTGGCAAGTTAATTAAGAAGAGAGAGACTAGTTTGGTGACCGCAGGAAGAAACGGACGTCGCCTGTAACGCCCGGATAATCTTGCTACAGTAATCCCACGCTAATCATGGCACGTCATCCCGATTACTGTTGCTATCCTCGCAATAATTCGAAACCGTTCAAATTCAAAATTCAAAATTGATGAAAACAATAAAAGTTTTCAAAATTTAAAATAAAATTGTTCGGTGGTTGTCAAATATTACAAAGGTAATTATGGTGAAGTAAACACATTTTTATAAAATGCATAAATATTTTAAATTGATTAAAACAGAAAGGAAAATAAATTTAAAAAAAAAACATCAGACACCCCCC
>NC_041391.1:271869159-271870114 GCF_002162155.2 Triticum dicoccoides
CTCTTCCCCCTCGTTCCCCACCGCACCCGCCGTGGCCGCGTTTGGTCATCGGACCACACCGCCTCGCCCGCTCGTTGCCGTGCTCCGGCACCCCGGAGCCCCTCTACCCCCTGCGGCCATCGGCCTGCGCCCGCGTGCGCGCTCGACGCGCCGGGCCCGCGCCTCGGCCGCGCTCACAGCGGCGCCCCTGCTGAGGCCGCTCCTCCCTCCGTCCGCCCCTGTTCCGTGCGCCGTCGCACTCCCCGTCCTTCGCCCGGTTGGCGCCCGGCGAGCCCCGCCGTGGTCACCAACCCCCCTGCTCCGGCGATCTGCCGGCTCCGCCCGCCCCTGTGGTGCGCCCGAAAGAGCGGGTGCTGGGCACCGTTGCGCCCGCGCCCGTTCGGGCGACAACCGCGCGTCCATGCGCCCGAAAACCGCAAGGCCCCCTGGGGCCAATGACGTGGGGGCCCCACGCCCAGAACAGTTTAGAAAAAAAGGGGAAATAAAAAAAATAAAATAAATAAAAACAATAAATATAATTAATAAAATTAAAATGATTTAATAAAATTATTAATTAATTAATTAAGTTAATTAATCTGGTTTAATTAAATTAATTAACTAGTTAAGTTTAATTAAACTGTAATTAGATTAACCTAAACCCTAATTAACCTAAATAGAGAATGACAGGTGGGTCCCACTGGACCCACATGTCAGGGTTGACTCAGTCAACCCCTGTTGACTGCTGACGTCAGCATGACATCATGCTGACGTCATAAATACATTTTTCGAATTAATTAAATAAATAATTAAATTCCAAAATTGTTAAAATCTTTTAAAAATCATATCTTTTAATCCGTAACTCGGATTAAAATATTTTCAACATGAAAGTTGCTCAGAACGACGTGACGATTCCGGATACGCAGTCCGTTCGTCCGCCACACACCCCTAACCTATCGAACTCGCAACTTTTCCCCTC
>NC_041391.1:271870196-271882904 GCF_002162155.2 Triticum dicoccoides
CGCCCCTGCCGAGGCCGCTCCTCCCTCCGTCCGCCCCTGTTCCGTGCGCCGTCGCAATCCTCGTCCTTCGCCCGGTTGGCGCCCGGCGAGCCCCGCCGTGGTCACCAACCCCCCTGCTCCGGCGATCTGCCGGCTCCGCCCGCCCCTGTGGTGCGCCCGAAAGAGCGGGTGCTGGGCACCGTTGCACCCGCGCCCGTTCGGGCGACAACCGCGCGGCCATGCGCCCGAAAACCGCAAGGCCCCCTGGGGCCAATGACATGGGGGCCCCACGCCCAGAACGGTTTTATAAAAAAAAAGAATTAAAAAAATATAAATATTAAATAAATAAATAATAATTAAATTAATTAATTAATTAAGGAATTAATTAAGTTAATTAATCATAATTAGATTAACCTAATTAACTAATTAGTTTAATTAAACAGTAATTAGATTAGCTAAACATTAATTAGACTAAACAGTCAATGACGAACGGGACCCACCTGTCGGGTTGACCAAGTCAACCCTGTTGACTGCTGACGTCAGCATGACATCATGCTGACGTCATAAATCCATTTTCGAATTAAATAATTAATTAATTAAATTCCAGAAATTAATAAAATCTTTAAAAAATCATATCTTTTAATCAGTAACTCGGATTAAAATATTTTCAACATGAAAGTTGCTCAGAACGACGGGACGAATTCGGATACGCAGTCCGTTCGTCCGCCACACCCCCCTAACCTATCGAACCTGCAACATTCCCCCTCCGGCTCCTCTGCCCGAAAACACAAAACACCGGGAATACTTTCCCGGATGATTCCCCCTTAACCAGTACCACCTCATACCACGTTAGGGCACGCCTAGCATCGCTTCTTGACATGTCATGCATCGATATGCATCTGTTTACTTGGTATTCATTGTTTCTTCCCCCTCTTATCTCCGGTAGACTACGAGACCGACGCTGCTGCTGCCCAGTTCGACTACGGAGTTGACGACCCCTCTCTCTTGCCAGAGCAACCAGGCAAGCCCCCCCCCCTTGATCACCAGATATCGCCTATTCTTCTCTATACTGCTTGCATTAGAGTAGTGTAGCATGTTATTGCTTTCCGTTGATCCTATTCTGATGCATAGCCTGACATTGTTGCTACACCTGTTGATACCTTACCTGCAATCCTAAATGCTTAGTATAGGATGCTGGTTTATCATCATTGGCCCTACATTCTTGTCAGTCTGCCTTGCTATACTATTGGGCCGTGATCACTCGGGAGGTGATCACGGGTATATACTATACATACATACATACTATACAGATGGTGACTAAAGTCGGGTCAGCTCGAAGAGTACCCGCGAGTGATTCACGGATTGGGGGCTGAAAGGACCTTTGTCCCGACGGCCCTCTGTGTGGATCTTTGTGGCGAAGCGACAGGGCAGGTTGAGACCACCTAGGAGACAGGTGGGCCTGGCCCTGTTCGGCGTTCGCGGATACTTAACACGCTTAACGAGATCTTGGTATTTGATCTGAGTCGGCTACGAGCCTATACGCACTAACCATCTACGTGGGAGTAGTTATGGGTATCCCGATGTCGTGGTATCAGCCGAAGCACTTCAGACATCAGCGACGGAGCGGCGCGCGCCGGATTGGACTGGAACGCCTACTAGGCTAGGTCTGCTTCCGGCCGCCCTCGCAACGTGCAGGTGTGCTCAGGGCGATGGGCCCAGACCCCTGCGCGCTTAGGTTTAGACCGGCGTGCTGGCCTCTCTGTTGTGCCTAGGTGGGGCTGCGACGTGTTGATCTTCCGAGGCCGGGCATGACCCAGGAAAGTGTGTCCGGCCAAATGGGATCGAGCATGTTGGGTTATGTGGTGCACCCCTGCAGGGAAGTTTAATCTATTCGAATAGCCGTGATCTTCGGTAACAGGACGACTTGGAGTTGTACCTTGACCTTATGACAACTAGAACCAGATACTTAATAAAACACACCCTTCCAAGTGCCAGATACAACCGGTGGTCGCTCTACCTCAGGGATATGAGGAGGGGATCGCCGGGTAGGATTATGCTATGAGATGTTACTTGGAGATGCTACTTGGAGGACTTCGACCTACCCTCTTCTGCCTCTTGCAAGACGAAGGTGACCAGAAGCGTAGTCTTCGATAAGACTAGCTATCCCCCTCTTATTCTGGCAATCTGCAGTTCAGTCCACTGATATGGCCCTTTACACATATACCCATGCATATGTAGTGTAGTTCCTTGCTTGCGAGTACTTTGGATGAGTACTCACGGTTGCTTTCTCCCCCCTTTTTCCCCTTTTCCTTCCTTTCTGGTTGTCGCAACCAGATGCTGGAGTCCAGGAGCCAGACGCCACCGTCGACGACGACCCCTACTTCACTGGAGGTGCCTACTACTACGTGCTGCCCGCTGATGACGACCTGGAGTAGTTTAGGAGGATCCCAGGCAGGAGGCCTGCGCCTCTTTCGACCTGTATCCCAGTTTGTGCTAGCCATCTTATGGCAACTTGTTTAACTTATGTCTGTACTCAGATATTGTTGCTTCCGCTGACTCGTCTATGATCGAGCACTTGTATTCGAGCCCTCGAGGCCCCTGGCTTGTATTATGATGCTTGTATGACTTATTTTATTTGTAGAGTTGTGTTGTGATATCTTCCCGTGAGTCCCTGATCTTGATCGTACACATTTGCGTGCATGATTAGTGTACGATTGAATCGGGGGCGTCACAAGTTGGTATCAGAGCCGACTGCCTGTAGGAATCCCCTTTCCACACTCCTTGGCCGAAGTCGAGTCTAGACATTACAAAAACTTTTACTAACTTGGCTGTGTGCCTTACGGGCCCACGTCATCATTGGGTGGTACTAGGATCTTTTACTCCTCGACCTTTACTCTGGGACTCTGAACTCTTTTCTACTCGGGTTAAACGAATTTACTAACTCTGACATTAGGATCCCGTTACCACGTTCACCCCAAAGTTGGATAAGCCATAGTTATTCTGTAGGATAGCATTTTGAATAGTGCCCATGTTGTCATTTGACTCCATTGAAACATCTTTGTTTTCAGATGGAACCCGCGAGGCAGGTCGTGCGCCACACTGCGGCCATTGGTGCCTCAGGATCACCTGCTGTGCTAGCTGATATGATGACCTATCTGGGTTATCGCTGGCACCCTGAGTACACCGTCTACGAGGAGTACCAGGACTTTAACCAGGAACAGTACCGTGCCATCGTCCACCTCTACTCTCGAGAGTATGAGTCCACTACCGTGCTGCACACCGCTCATGGTGTTGGAGTGACCATCGAGATGGCAGTCCATGATGCTGCTCATGCTGCTCTGACACGTCTTCGTGGAGAGTATCAGGCATTGGACACTTCCCCTTTCAGGCACATTCCTATCGCATCTGACGTTGGTGCGGAGGGATACTACACTGCCGCCTACTCCACCGTCACCCGAGAGCCTTTCCACCATCAGCGCCTGGTTCTGCATGCTGATGGGCTGGACCGAGCTAACAGAGCTCTTCGCCACGAGTTGTACACCACTCGGCAGCACCTTTACAGGGCTCTGACGCGGTTGCAGCCCTTTGTCCAGTCTGGACAGCTGTCGCGTTCTGCGATCTACCCAGCCAGGACCGTGATGCCCCACGGTGTTGGATGGCCAGAGGTGGGAGGCTACTCTCCCGCACTTGGTCCTCTTCTGCCACCTGAGCGTCGGGTTCTACACCAGAGTATCCGCGGCCCCCAGGCCACTGATGTGGAGGACTATCCGTTGCCTCACTACCAGCTGTCAGGTTACAGCTACCTTCACAGTACCTCCTGGGACTGATGTAGTCTTGCTCATTAGTCTTAGATGCACTCGCGAGCCTGTGTGCCGCCTATGATGACTTAGTCTATGTACGGAACTCTGTGTACTGAACTCTATGTCCGACCCCTTTTGTAAGTTATGCCGACTATCTATGTGGTATCTGTCGTGCTCCTTTCATTATGCATGTTTCATCATGAATGACTCTTGTCTATGCAAATTTCTCAATACTGAACTACCCCTGTTATATATTAGCAGGATGGTTAGACCAGCTGGTCGTGGTCGTGGTGGCAACTTCCCACCACCGCCTGAGTACATGGCTGGTATGATCCAACAGCTTGAGATGAATCGCCAGTTCATGGAAAACATGATGGCTCAGTTTCCTCGCCCCAATATGAACCAGCATCCAAACACAACAACTCTGCAGGATTTCATACGCCTCAACCCAAGTGTGTACCGCAGCTCAACCCAGCCGCTGGATGCTGATGACTGGCTCCGTGACATCACCTATGAGATGGAGTCTGCTGATGTAGCCCCTGCTAGCTATGTCACTTTTGCTTCCTTCTTCCTGAAGGGACCCGCAGCTCAATGGTGGGACAGCCATAGGCGTACTCTGCCAGTTGGGACAATCATCTCCTGGCCAGACTTTCAGGCTGCCTTCCGTGCCCGCTTCATTCCTCAGGGAATCATGGACAGGAAGAAGCGTGAGTTCCGCAACCTCACACAGGGCAACAAAACTGTGGAAGCTTATCAGCGGGAGTTTCTGGACTTATCCCGCTATGCTGAAGAAGACATTGCAACTGATGCTCGCAGACAGGAGAAGTTCCGTGAAGGCCTTCAAGCTGACATCAAGCTCACACTTCTAGTGCATGACTTTGCCGATTTCGCCACCTTGGTGAACAAGGCCATCAATGTCGAGACTGGTCTGCAAGAACACCAGAGCTCTCAAAGGCGCAACCGTGACACGGGCTCATCTTCAGGCCCGCCCTCGCAGAAGCGTAAGATATGGATCCCGAACAGCATGTACCGTCCAACTGCACCTGCCCCAAGGCAGTCTTATGCTGCACCTCGTCTGCCGGCTGCTCCAACTAGGCAGCCGAGGCTTCCAGCTCCACCACCCCAAGCTCCTGTTTCTACCCCCGAGAATGGGTTGTGCTTCAGGTGCGGACAACCAGGGCACCGTGCTAGGGAATGCAACCAGAAACAGAATCAACTGGCCCTTCCAGCAACTGGCCGTGGGAACAACCAGGCCCGCAACAACAATGCCAAGTCCTATGGCCGTGTTCATGCCAACCACAATGATCTGAATGAAGCTCAAGACCATCCTGCTACTGTGATGGGTACACTCCTCGTAAATTCAGTACCAGCATCTGTTTTATTTGATACAGGAGCATCGCATTCATTCATGTCAGAAGATTTTGCATTCATGCATGGCATTAAAAATGAAGACATGAACGCTTCTCTATTAGTGCACACCCCTACGGGCCAATGTCGAACCTCCATGATTTGCAATGACATCCCTGTAGAAATTGAAGGACTGGAATTCCTTGTCTCTCCCATCGTACTGAAGTCCTGTAGCATTGATCTCATTCTGGGAATGGATTGGTTAAAGGCGCATACTGCTTCTATCGTTTGCGCCACCAAGACCGTCCATCTGCTACACCCTTCTGATGAAATAATTAGCTACGATGCTCATCTGGTTCGGAATGCCGAGGCCAGACTTTATGCCTTAAACGCATTGAACGCTGCACCACTTGAGGGCATTGAAAACATTCCCGTCGTGCGTGAATTCTTAGACGTCTTTCCTGAAGAACTCCCAGGGATTCCCCCTGCTAGAGCTGTCGAATTCGTCATCATCTTGAAACCAGGCACCACTCCTATAGCCAAGCGACCCTACAAGATGCCGCCGCATGAACTCCTTGAGCTTAAGGAGGAAATCGATAAATCTCTTCGAAGTGGTTTCATTCGCCCAAGTTGCTCTCCTTGGGGAGCACCTTCTCTCTTTGTCAAGAAGAAAGATGGGACAAACCGATTGGTCCAAGACTACCGTCCTATAAACCAAGCTACCATTCAGAATAAGTATCCTCTTCCTCGGATCAATGATCTGTATGATCAATTGGCTGGATCATCAGTGTTCTCTAAACTCGACTTGAGGTTGGGTTACCACCAGATCCGTGTTCGTGAGGAAGATATCCCCAAGACCGCATTCGTGACTCGATACGGATCTTACGAGTACACCGTCATGTCTTTCGGCTTAACCAATGCTCCAGCCACCTTCTCTCGCCTGATGAACTATATATTCATGGATTACCTCGACAAGTTCGTCGTGGTTTATCTGGATGATATTCTGGTATTTTCCAAGAACGAAGAGGAACATGCTGAACATCTTCGCCTCGTGCTGGAAAAGCTACGAGAGCATCAACTTTATGCCAAATTCTCCAAATGTGAATTCTGGCTTCCCGAAGTAACCTATCTCGGGCATGTCATCTCTAAGGATGGTATTGCCGTCAACCCTGAACGAGTTCAGGCTATTCTCGATTGGACTCCTCCGAAGAACGTTAAGCAAGTCAGAAGTTTTCTCGGTCTCGCCAGCTACTGCCGTTGATTCGTCGAGAACTTCTCCAAGATTGCCAGGCCTCTGACTAACCTATTGCATAAGGGCGTCAAGTTCCAGTGGACAGACAAATGTCAGGAAAGCTTCCAGGCACTCAAAGACAAGTTGACTTCTGCCCCAGTACTAGCTCCACCTGATACTAAGAAGGACTTCGTCATTTACTGCGACGCTTCCCGTCAAGGATTAGGCTGTGTCCTAATGCAAGAGCGCAAAGTGGTTGCTTATGCCTCTCGTCAATTGCGCCCTCACGAAGAGAACTACCCAGTTCACGACCTCGAACTTGCTGCTGTCATTCATGCACTAAAACAGTGGCGACATTACCTACTCGGTAATCGTTGCGAGATCTTCACTGACCACCAAAGTCTGAAGTATCTATTTACTCAGCCAGACCTGAACCTCCGTCAGCAGAGATGGATGGAGACTGTTGCAGACTTTGATTTGGGTATTTCCTATACACCAGGCAAGGCTAATGTAATGGCTGATGCCTTGAGCCGCAAGTCTTACTGCAACCACCTCCAGGTTCACAAAGTTCAGCCCTCACTTGTTGAAGAATTCAGAAAGCTAAACCTCCATATTGTTCCTCCGGGTGCACTCGCTCCCCCTCCTCCGGAGTTCCGCAAGATGAATCTCCGTGTTGTTTCCCAGGGTTCCCTCTATACCCTGGCTATTGAACCCGATCTCGTGGGCACCATAAAGACAATGCAGGGATTTGACTCTGAAGTCTACAAAATTAAGCAAGACCTCATAGAAGGAAGTCCCTCATCCTTCACTATTGCTGATGATGGCGCCTTGTACTTCAAAGGCCGCCTAGTGGTGCCGTGTAAGAAGGAAAACCTGAATATGACTCAGGAGGTTATGAAAGAAGCTCATGATACGCCTCTATGTATCCATCCTGGTAGTACGAAGATGTATCAAGACATTCGTCAGAGATTCTGGTGGTCTAACATGAAGCAAGACATTGCTCGTTATGTTGCTGAGTGTGACGTTTGCTGTCGTATCAAAGCAGAACATCAAAGGCCTGCTGGAACTCTGCAACCTATCTCTATTCCTAAATGGAAATGGGACCATGTTGAAATGGACTTCGTCACTGGATTCCCCAAATCGCAGAAAGGCAATGATGCTATTCTTGTCGTCATTGACCGACTTTCTAAAGTTGCACATTTTCTGGCTGTCAAGGAAACGATCACTGCTAGTCAGCTGGCAAACCTCTACATGACCAGAATTGTCTCGCTTCACGGTATTCCATTGGTTATCAGTTCAGACCGTGGCAGTTTATTCACTTCAAGATTCTGGGCAAGTTTCCAAGAAGCTATGGGCACTCATCTGTCTTTCAGCACTGCTTTTCATCCTCAGTCACAAGGGCAAGTTGAACATGTCAACCAAGTTCTCGAAGACATGCTTCGAGCTTGTGTTATTTCCTTCGGCAAGAAATGGGAGGAATCTCTTCCGTATGCTGAGTTCTCTTATAATAATAGCTATCAAGCTAGTCTGAAGATGGCCCCCTTCGAAGTGTTATATGGACGAAAGTGCCGAACCCCTCTGAACTGGTCAGAAACTGGGGAACGTCCACTCTTTGGTCCGGATATTATCCAACATGCCGAAGATCAAGTCCGCATTATCCGCGAGAATCTCAAGACTGCTCAGTCACGCCAAAAGAGTAATTATGACCGTCATCATAAAGACATGGTCTATCAACCTGGCGAAAAGGCCTATTGTCAGGACCCCGACTCGATGTCACATCGATCTAGCCGGTAACACTTCATATCACTTTGCGGCCTCACGCACGGTATTCCCACGGGTGTCGCCTTACCTTTACCCGGGACCGTTTGCGCCTTTTGGCTCACGTATATGATAGTGTCGCTAGCATCCATATGATAAAGAGCCCGGGCTGACATGACTAGTCGTAAACCCAAAGTGGCACAGACTTACAGGGACAGGCATCCATGACCCAGCTTCGAACGTGTCGGTCATCAGCAAGTGGGTCCGGGCTGTAGCACTGGGCTAGCAGGACTCCGGTAAACCGGGCTGTAGCGGGCTAACAGGACTCCGGTACTCAAAGCGTGACATTTCCCCGAAGGGACAGACACAGGAACGAAGAAGGACACATGCCGGCCAGCCTAAGTGTTCCAGAGCAGTAGCAAGCTACCATGGCTCAGCGGTAACACTAGGAGACATTTCCCAGTAAGAGAGGCTACTAAAGATAAACAACTAGATGGTCAGATCCCACACATACCAAGCATTTCAATCATACACACAATATGCTCGATATGTGCAAATACAACGAAGCATCACAACATGACTCTATGACACAAGTACTTTATTTAAGGCTCAGGGAGCCATACATATCATACACACAGGTACGGGTCTCACGACCCAACATACAAATCATACAGTCATACAAGCCAACAGCGGAAGTACTTTGTCTGGGTACAGACAACTAGTAAAATAAAAGAGGCTTGGAAGCCTAACTATACTACGTGGTCCATCACAAGCTCAGGGTCACCACCTGGGTCTTTAGCCTACTCGTTGATGTCAACGTCTACATAGAACCCATCAGAAGGGGTTGCAGCGTCTTCTGTAAAAATGTAGATTATAGCAACATGAGTACAAAGGTACTCAGCAAGACTTACATCAGATCCTACATACATGCATAGTATCAAGAAGGGTCGGTGGAGTTATTGCAGCAAGCCAGCTTTGACTCTTGGCTAGACTATCCTACGATACTCCAACTTGAAATAGTTTTGCGCACACGAGTCCACTACTCACCACTTCAATACACTACCGAGGATCCACCTCCGTCTTCCTACGAAAGAGCCATCCTCGGCACTCACACTTATCTTGAGGCTTTTAGTAGTTTCCATTTACTTGTCTATGAACTGTATAGGCAACCAAGTAGTCCTTTATCGCGGACGCGGCTATTCGAATAGATCATGATAACCCTGCAGGGGTGTACTCCTTCATACACGCTCTCACCACTTATCGTCGTTTACACGACATGTACTCGGCAACCTTCAAGCGGAAGCCCAACGTGGGTGTCGGCCACGACCTACCTAATCACCTAAGCCTCCGGTCCAGGTTTATCGCCTATTCAGGTTCCATCCGCAGGGAGTCCGGCCGAGGTTTCCCATACGGCCCCGAACGATGTGAACAGGGTTCCCGAGATACCTAACGGGTATTCGGTACACCGTGCCACGTACCTACCGCATCACAGCCCACCCCTACGGTCAGCGCTGTCCACGGCCTCCAGTAGGCTACAAACACCAGAAACTACTTGCAACTCCTGGACGGAGAACTAGGGTGAATAAGAAGTCGAGAGGGTCCATTGGTTTCGGGCCCAATGCATGGTAGTAGCTGATTCTTAAATCACACATACAGATCTCAGTGCTTAAGGTCGGCTTCAATGAAACAACCCACCATGTACTCCTACATGGCCCCTCATCGATACCTTTACCAAATCGTGTTCACCACACCACTTTCATTACCGACATAATCATTTCACTCTAGCCCATCACCCAGATGAACCAGACCTGACACGACTCTAAGCATAGCAGGCATAGCAAGGTAGGAACAACACATACATATGGCTCAATCAACTCCTACACATGCTAGTGGGTTTCATCTAGTTACTGTGGCAATGACAGGTCATGCAGAGGAAATGGGTTCAACTACCGTAGCACACAGCAGTTTGAATCGCGTTGTCTTAATGCAGTAAAATAGAGCAAGAGCGAGAACATGGGATTGTATCGATATGATCAAATGGTTGGTTGCTTGCCTGATGGTTCGTTGCACGGATACGATTCCTCGTTAGGGTAATCACGGTACTCCTCGGGGACAGATCCTGTCGCAAAGGATAACGATACACAGGCATCACCAAACAATGTGCAACAATATGATGCATGCACGAAACATGGCAATATGAGTGTGTTGGGCTAATGCAACTAAAACCAGAAGGGTTTGAGCAAATTTGAATCAAAGATTCAAATTTCAAATTCAAATATGGCCTTTTAAAGTGCCTTTTCTTGTTCTGATTGAAACATCAAGTTAACTTGTTTGATCATGCATGAAAATAGTACAGATGGATAGATTGGATTTTTCTGATCATTTTTCATATATTATTTGTCCAATTTGGAGTTACAGAATAAAAGTTATGAATTTTTGAAGTTTAAATAATATTCTGGAATTTCCTGATTTAATTTAAATCCAGAAATATCATTTACTGCGTCAGCCTGACATCACAGTGACATCAGCAGGTCAACAGGGCTGGCTCGGGTCAAACCTGACGTGTGGGGTCCACACGTCAGTGTCACAGGGGCTAATCCCGCGTTGACCCCGGGCTGGTTGGCTTTGACTAACCCCTGGGGCCCACTTGTCAGCGTCAGTAGGTGGTGGATTAGTGGCTAATTAACTAGGCCACGTCAGCTCGCCGGAGTTCTGGCCGGCGGCGACCAACAGTGCGGCGGCGATAGTGGTTTTGGTCGTTTCGGCCACCAAATGGAACGCGGCGACCACCGGAGTGAAGCTGAGGACGACCCGCGGCTCTTGGCGGAGTCCGTTGGGGTCGGGGTGGCCGGAGTTGACGGCGGTGAGCTCAGCTGCGGCCGCCGGGGTTCGGTCGTGCGCGGATTGGTGCTGGAGCTCGAAGTCGAGCAAAGTGAGGCGCTAGGGATGCTCTACGGGTTCTTGCGAACGTGTTGGACTCGCCGGGGTGACCAAATGGTCACCGGAGCTGCGTCGACGGCGAGCTCGGCGACGGCGGAGGTTCGGCCGAGGTGGGGATGCAGCTACGGTGAGGGAACGAGGGGAAGGAGAGGGGGAAACGGTGGCGTAGCTCACCGCGGTTGCAGTGGGCGTCGAAGCGGGCTCGGGGACGCGCTGGAGACGGCGAATTCGTCGGCGACGGTGGTCGGAGCCCGAAGAGGGGAACGGCGACGTGGCGGCGATGCTGGGCTTCCGGGGACTCGTGGAGCGGTGGGGAGGAAGAGGGAGTTGTGGCGGAGCTTCTGAGCTACTCGGGGGAGCGAGGGGTGGTCGGAGGCGGTGGCTATGGCGAACGGCGGCGACGGTGTGCTTCGGCCGAGAGCGAGAGAGAGCGAGGGAGAAACGGGGGAGAGTGAGCGAGAGCAGGGGGGATCGGGACGGGCTGCGGGCGTCGTCCACGCGGCCAGGAGGGCGTCGGCAAGCAGGAGGTGGCCGCGCGGCCGCTCGCGCGCGAGCACGCAGCAGCTTCGGGGCGTGGGGAGGAAGACGACGGGGAGCTACAGTGCTGGGCTGGCTAGCTGGGCCGGGCTGAACAGGGAGGAGCCCAGGTAAGCTTCTCCCTTTTAGTTTTTTTTCTGTTTTCTGTTTATTTAATATAACTGCAACTTTGTTGAATTAAATAAAATACCTAGGCAACTCCAAAATTCACCAAACTACTCCTGGCTCATAGTTGGATTATTTCCAACATGAAACATTTTAGTTTGGAGATATCTGAGCATTTAAATATTTTATATTATTTTAAATGCCCAAATTCAAATAGTTATGATTTAACTCAAGAACCCTAGGATGGCCTAGAAAAGTGTGCACCATTTTTGGCAGAGGTTCTGAACCAAGGCAAAAATGATGGGCATTTTAGAAGGGCATTTCAGGTTCATTGAAAATTTGTTTAGTAAACCCTAGTTGGTTTTCAGAGGGGACTGGGGGTTCTGTCATCCCCATTTCAAGTTTCTGATGAAAGAGTAAACATGATGCAACACTCTAATGCATGACTAGCTAGGGTGTGACAACTCACCCCCACTCAAAAGAATCTCGTCCCGAGATTTGGGTTCCTCCGAGAAGAAGGCGGGATACTCGAGTCGAAGACGATCCTCAGAATGGTGCGACCATTGAACTTTGAGGAACTTGATATTATGACGTCGCGTGGTACGTTCGGCTTGATCGAGGATACGGATGGGGTACTCTCGATATGTAAGATTGTCTTGGAGATCAAGCGTTTCGTGGTCCACTTCACGGATAGGATCCGAGAAGCAACGCCTGAGTTGAGAAACGTGGAAGACATCGTGAACTCTGGAGAGGTGCGGAGGTAGTTCCAATTGGTAGGCAACTTCTCCTCGTTTGGCAAGAATGCGAAAAGGTCCAATGTAACGAGGAGCCAATTTGCCTTTGATACCGAAACGATGGGTTCCCTTCAGAGGGGTGACCCGAAGATAAGCCTTCTCGTCAACCTCGAAAGTCATAGCCTTATGTTTTCGGTCATATTGACTCTTTTGACGAGATTGGGCTGTTTTCAACTTTTCACGAACGATACGAACTTGTTCTTCTGCTTCCTGAATC
>NC_041391.1:271890758-271892946 GCF_002162155.2 Triticum dicoccoides
CGTCAGCTCGCCGGAGTTCTGGCCGGCGGCGACCAACAGTGCGGCGGCGATAGTGGTTTTGGTCGTTTCGGCCACCAAATGGAACGCGGCGACCACCGGAGTGAAGCTGAGGACGACCCGCGGCTCTTGGCGGAGTCCGTTGGGGTCGGGGTGGCCGGAGTTGATGGCGGTGAGCTCAGCTGCGGCCGCCGGGGTTCGGTCGTGCGCGGGATTGGTGCTGGAGCTCGAAGTCGAGCAAAGTGAGGCGCTAGGGATGCTCTACGGGTTCTTGCGAACGTGTTGGACTCGCCGGGGTGACCAAATGGTCACCGGAGCTGCGTCGACGGCGAGCTCGGCGACGGCGGAGGTTCGGCCGAGGTGGGGATGCAGCTACGGTGAGGGAACGAGGGGAAGGAGAGGGGGAAACGGTGGCGTAGCTCACCGCGGTTGCAGTGGGCGTCGAAGCGGGCTTGGGGACGCGCTGGAGACGGCGAATTCGTCGGCGACGGTGGTCGGAGCCCGAAGAGGGGAACGGCGACGTGGCGGCGATGCAGGGCTTCCGGGGACTCGTGGAGCGGTGGGGAGGAAGAGGGAGTTGTGGCGGAGCTTCTGAGCTACTCGGGGGAGCGAGGGGTGGTCGGAGGCGGTGGCTATGGCGAACGGCGGCGACGGTGTGCTTCGGCCGAGAGCGAGAGAGAGCGAGGGAGAAACGGGGGAGAGTGAGCGAGAGCAGGGGGGGATCGGGACGAGCGGCGGGCGTCGTCCACGCGGCCAGGAGGGCGTCGGCAAGCAGGAGGTGGCCGCGCGGCCGCGCGCGCGCGAGCACGCAGCAGCTTCGGGGCGTGGGGAGGAAGACGACGGGGAGCTACAGTGCTGGGCTGGCTAGCTGGGCCGGGCTGAACAGGGAGGAGCCCAGGTAAGCTTCTCCCTTTTAGTTTTTTTTCTGTTTTCTGTTTATTTAATATAACTGCAACTTTGTTGAATTAAATAAAATACCTAGGCAACTCCAAAATTCACCAAACTACTCCTGGCTCATAGTTGGATTATTTCCAACATGAAACATTTTAGTTTGGAGATATCTGAGCATTTAAATATTTTATATTATTTTAAATGCCCAAATTCAAATAGTTATGATTTAACTCAAGAACCCTAGGATGGCCTAGAAAAGTGTGCACCATTTTTGGCAGAGGTTCTGAACCAAGGCAAAAATGATGGGCATTTTAGAAGGGCATTTCAGGTTCATTGAAAATTTGTTTAGTAAACCCTAGTTGGTTTTCAGAGGGGACTGGGGGTTCTGTCATCCCCATTTCAAGTTTCTGATGAAAGAGTAAACATGATGCAACACTCTAATGCATGACTAGCTAGGGTGTGACACCTATCTTCGAGTTACACCAATGAAGGGTGCTCACCGCTTCGGGATCAAGGGCAAGCTAGCTCCTCGCTATATTGGCCCATTCACTATTCTCGAGAGGCGTGGAAAAGTGGCATATCAATTGGAGCTTCCGCCGAACCTTTCTCAGGTTCACGATGTGTTCCATGTGTCACAACTCCGCCGTTGCTTCAAGGACCCAATCCGAGCTGTGGATCATGAAGTGCTCGAATTGCAACAGGACCTCTCCTATAAAGAGCATCCGGTCCGCATTCTCGACCAAGCTGAACGCCGCACACGTCAGAAGGCGATCAAGTTCCTGAAGGTCCAGTGGTCGAATCACTCTGAAGACGAAGCCACCTAGGAACGCGAGGATCGTCTTCGTGATGAATACCCCGCACTGTTTCCTTCTACCTCCTAAATCTCGGGACGAGATTTCTTGTAGTGGAGGAGATTTGTAACGCCCGGATAATCTTGCTACAGTAATCCCACGCTAATCATGGCACGTCATCCCGATTACTATTGCTATCCTCGCAATAATTCGAAACCGTTCAAATTCAAAATTCAAAATTGATGAAAACAATAAAAGTTTTCAAAATTTAAAATAAAATTGTTCGGTGGTTGTCAAATATTACAAAGGTAATTATGGTGAAGTAAACACATTTTTATAAAATGCATAAATATTTTAAATTGATTAAAACAGAAAGGAAAATAAATTAAAAAAAAACATCAGACACCCCCCCGCTAGGCCAAGTGGCCCAGCTGGCCTCCGCCGCCCGAACAGGCCGGCCCAACCGGCCAAAGGCCCAACCGGCCAACCCCACTCCTCTCCTTATCCCC
>NC_041391.1:271894309-271912211 GCF_002162155.2 Triticum dicoccoides
TTCGACGTGCCGGGCCCGCGCCTCGGCCGCGCCCACAGCGGCGCCCCTGCCGAGGCCGCTCCTCCCTCCGTCCGCCCCTGTTCCGTGCGCCGTCGCAATCCTCGTCCTTCGCCCGGTTGGCGCCCGGCGAGCCCCGCTGTGGTCACCAACCCCCCTGCTCCGGCGATCTGCCGGCTCCGCCCGCCCCTGTGGTGCGCCCGAAAGAGCGGGTGCTGGGCACCGTTGCGCCCGCGCCCGTTCAGGCGACAACCGCGCGGCCATGCGCCCGAAAACCGCAAGGCCCCCTGGGGCCAATGACATGGGGGCCCCACGCCCAGAACGGTTTTATAAAAAAAAGAATTAAAAAAATATAAATATTAAATTAATAAATAATAATTAAATTAATTAATTAATTAAGGAATTAATTAAGTTAATTAATCATAATTAGATTAACCTAATTAACTAATTAGTTTAATTAAACAGTAATTAGATTAGCTAAACATTAATTAGACTAAACAGTCAATGACGAACGGGACCCACCTGTCGGGTTGACCAAGTCAACCCTGTTGACTGCTGACGTCAGCATGACATCATGCTGACGTCATAAATCCATTTTCGAATTAATTAATTAATTAATTAAATTCCAGAAATTAATAAAATCTTTAAAAAATCATATCTTTTAATCAGTAACTCGGATTAAAATATTTTCAACATGAAAGTTGCTCAGAACGACGGGACGAATTCGGATACGCAGTCCGTTCGTCCGCCACACCCCCCTAACCTATCGAACCTGCAACTTTCCCCCTCCGGCTCCTCTGCCCGAAAACACGAAACACCGGGAATACTTTCCCGGATGATTCCCCCTTAACCAGTACCACCTCATACCACGTTAGGGCACGCCTAGCATCGCTTCTTGACATGTCATGCATCGATATGCATCTGTTTACTTGGTATTCATTGTTTCTTCCCCCTCTTATCTCCGGTAGACTACGAGACCGACGCTGCTGCTGCCCAGTTCGACTATGGAGTTGACGACCCCTCTCTCTTGCCAGAGCAACCAGGCAAGCCCCCCCCTTGATCACCAGATATCGCCTATTCTTCTCTATACTGCTTGCATTAGAGTAGTGTAGCATGTTATTGCTTTCCGTTGATCCTATTCTGATGCATAGCCTGACATTGTTGCTACACCTGTTGATACCTTACCTGCAATCCTAAATGCTTAGTATAGGATGCTAGTTTATCATCATTGGCCCTACATTCTTGTCAGTCTGCCTTGCTATACTATTGGGCCGTGATCACTCGGGAGGTGATCACGGGTATATACTATACATACATACATACTATACAGATGGTGACTAAAGTCGGGTCAGCTCGAAGAGTACCCGCGAGTGATTCACGGATTGGGGGCTGAAAGGACCTTTGTCCCGACGGCCCTCTGTGTGGATCTTTGTGGCGGAGCGACAGGGCAGGTTGAGACCACCTAGGAGACAGGTGGGCCTGGCCCTGTTCGGCGTTCGCGGATACTTAACACGCTTAACGAGATCTTGGTATTTGATCTGAGTCGGCTACGAGCCTATACGCACTAACCATCTACATGGGAGTAGTTATGGGTATCCCGATGTCGTGGTATCAGCCGAAGCACTTCAGACGTCAGCGACGGAGCGGCGCGCGCCGGATTGGACTGGAACGCCTACTAGGCTAGGTCTGCTTCCGGCCGCCCTCGCAACGTGCAAGTGTGCTCAGGGCGATGGGCCCAGACCCCTGCGCGCTTAGGTTTAGACCGGCGTGCTGGCCTCTCTGTTGTGCCTAGGTGGGGCTGCGACGTGTTGATCTTCCGAGGCCGGGCATGACCCAGGAAAGTGTGTCCGGCCAAATGGGATCGAGCGTGTTGGGTTATGTGGTGCACCCCTGCAGGGAAGTTTAATCTATTCGAATAGCCGTGATCTTCGGTAACAGGACGACTTGGAGTTGTACCTTGACCTTATGACAACTAGAACCGGATACTTAATATAACACACCCTTCCAAGTGCCAGATACAACCGGTGGTCGCTCTACCTCAGGGATATGAGGAGGGGATCGCCGGGTAGGATTATGCTATGAGATGTTACTTGGAGATGCTACTTGGAGGACTTCGACCTACCCTCTTCTGCCTGTTGCAAGACGAAGGTGACCAGAAGCGTAGTCTTCGATAAGACTAGCTATCCCCCTCTTATTCTGGCAATCTGCCGTTCAGTCCACTGATATGGCCCTTTACACATATACCCATGCATATGTAGTGTAGTTCCTTGCTTGCGAGTACTTTGGATGAGTACTCACGGTTGCTTTCTCCCCCCTTTTTCCCCTTTTCCTTCCTTTCTGGTTGTCGCAACCAGATGCTGGAGTCCAGGAGCCAGACGCCACCGTCGACGACGACCCCTACTTCACTGGAGGTGCCTACTACTACGTGCTGCCCGCTGATGACGACCTGGAGTAGTTTAGGAGGATCCCAGGCAGGAGGCCTACGCCTCTTTCGACCTGTATCCCAGTTTGTGCTAGCCATCTTATGGCAACTTGTTTAACTTATGTCTGTACTCAGATATTGTTGCTTCCGCTGACTCGTCTATGATCGAGCACTTGTATTCGAGCCCTCGAGGCCCCTGGCTTGTATTATGATGCTTGTATGACTTATTTTATTTGTAGAGTTGTGTTGTGATATCTTCCCGTGAGTCCCTGATCTTGATCGTACACATTTGCGTGCATGATTAGTGTACGATTGAATCGGGGGCGTCACATCGCCGCAGATGGCGCACGCCTCGATGCAGCCGAGTGTGTGCGCATGCATGTGTTATTCACGTGCATCACTACAAAAAAGCCACATCCGTGACATTTGGGGCCATACGAAAAAAAAAATTGTCATACATATGACACTTCTATGACGATAATTATGACAAAACCCAGTATCATCATAGATGTGGTGGGCTCCTACTTCTATGAAAAAAAATCATGACAAAAAATGTGCTTTTCATCCTGGGTGGGCCGGAGACGCAGCTGCATGACATTCTTTGGGCCGTCCATGACGGAAAAAACCGTGGTAGAAGCGAGGGAGAGGAAAATTTCGGGGAGTTCGCGGTTATGGTGGGAGGTCGGGGCCGAGCGATGCGCGTTTCTCTCGTACACGTACGCGCGTGTCCGTGAGGCATTGGCTCTAACTGAACCCGAGCGAGGCGTTGGGCTCTAACTGAACCCGAGTGATTGCACTGTAGGCTACGTGTTACTGAACCCGAGGGATCGATCGATGGCTGTTAACTGAACCCGATCGAGCGATTCCTTCACTACTGCTGCTAACTGAAGCCGGTCGATTGGATGAAAAGTGAGCGTTGCGAGGGGGGTGGATGAACAGTGAGCGGTGGTGTTGCCTCTGGATGAACAGGACCCTATGGTGTGGAGGGCTGGATGAACAGTAGACAGTGGAGGGGTGCCCGTGGAGGGGTGGTTGAACAGGACCCCGTGGTGTGGAGGGCTGGATGAACAGTAGACGGTGGAGGGGTGGTTGAATAGTAGCCGGTGGAGTAGCGCGTGGTGGAGGCTGGATGAACAGGAGCCCGTGGAGGCTGGAGGAGGTCGATGGTAGCTCGTGGAGGCTGGAGGAGGTCGACAGTGGAGATGAACAGTATGCCGTGGAGTCCCGTTTTGCGGTACGCCACACCCCTCCCGATGAACAGGACCCCGGTTTCGACCATAGGAAGTCCGTTTCGTCCGTTTTGCGGTACGCCACACCCCTCCCGATCAATAGGACCCCCGTTTCGACCGTAGGAGGTCCGTTTCCTTCGTTTTGCAATATACCACACCCCTCCCGATCAACAGGACCCCCGTTTCGACCGTAGGAGGTCCGTTTCTTCCGTTTTGCGGTACGCCAGACCCCTCCCGATCAACAAGATCCTGTTCCGAACGTAGGAGGTCCGTTTCCTCCATTGTGCGGTACGCCAGGCCTCGTTTCCATCCCTTGTTCCGTCCAAGCCCTCCCGATGAACACAACCACGCGTTCCGTTCCGACCCAGCCGGTTGGCTCCCATGCGTTCCGTTGCCTCCCGATGAACACGACGCATTCTGTTGCCTCCCCATCAACATGACGCATTCTGTTTCCTCCCCATGAACATGATGACGATGTTGTTTCTCCGTTCTGACCCAGCCATGTACACGAGCCCTGGCCGTACGTATGCGCGAGTAGGCGTTCGAGACCTTGCCCTTATGTACGTACCTAGCCGTATTTTCTTTCTTGCACCCTGGCTGTTGTACGTACGTGTACATGCTACGTGTGCGCCTCTACTACGACACATGCGCGCCTCTACATCGACCAGTATGTACGTACACGTTTGCGACCAGAATGACAATGCTACGTACGCTTCGACCAGGTGGGTCCCTACTGTCAGGCACTTCCTTGCCTGCAAAGATGTAGCTGGTGGGTCCCAGCAGTCAGGGGGGTGAATCGTTTTGTTTTTTTTTACCCGGACGCACTTCCTTGCGTGGGAAGATGTAGCTGGTGGGTCCTAGAAGTCAGGGGGGCGAATCGTTTTTTTTGCCCGGACGCACTTCCTTGCGTGCGAAGATGTAGCTGGTGGGTCCCAACAGTCAGGGGGGAAACTTTTTTTTTTGCAAAATAAGGTGGCCCGGCCAGTGGGTCCCTGCTGTTAGGTGGACCAATAATTATTTTGCGCGTAATAAGGAGGCACTTCCTTGCAGCCATCGTGGACCCAGCTGTCAGCCTCTCCACGCACAGTACTCTTCCGATGGAGGTCAGTCTTTGACCACATTGACCACGCCGCGCCGAGAGCACCACGGTGGTGGACGACGGCGAGGCCTAGGAAGGGGACGACGCGGAGCCGGGGAAGACGCAGCAGTGGATGCCCATGCGAAGAGGAGTACGAGGGTTCACTGGTTCGGCTGCGGTGTGAGGCTGCCGTCACCGCAGAATAACAGGGGGTGTGGGTGTGTAGAGGGATGGCCTGGCCAGCGGTGGGAGTAATAGGGGGCGGTGAGGCCTCCGCGGCATCACAGCCGGCCATGGGAGGCAGTAGCATGTGGCATGACCGGCGCTGCTTTGGGCTGCTGGAGCACGAAGACCAGAGGTTGAAGAAGCCCTACGGCCGTTGGATGGACATCGTACGGTCACTGGAGGTAGAATCGTTCATATTGGCTAAGTTGACAAAGCCCTCCATCCTTGTAAACTTAGTAGGCCCACAAGTCAGCCTCCCACAAAGGTGAGTCCCAGCTAGCAGGGGGAGTATTCATTTTTTTTGTGCGTAATAAGGAGGCATTTTTGGTGGGTCCGAGCTGACAGCGGGGGGAACATTTTTTTCGCGAAATACAGAGACCCTTCTGGTAGGTCCCAGCTATCAGGTGGAGGAATCATTATTTTGCGTGTAATAAGGAGGCATTTTCCTGTGTGGGCCCCTACTGTCAGCCTCTTCCGATGGCTGTTGTTTGTTGACCATGTTGACCTCACCGCGCCGAGAGCACAAATGCGATGGACGAGGGCGAGGCCCAGGAAGAGAACCACCCGGAGCCGGCGAAGCCACCGCAGCGGATGCCCACGCTGATGGGAGAACGAGCGCTGACTGGTTGGCTGTGGGGTGAGGCTGACATCGCCGGAAAATAATAGGATGTGTGGGTGGATTGAGGGATGGCCTGGCGGCAGCAAAGCCAGCCACGGGAGGAGGGAGCAGGCAGTCCCGCCGGCGCTGGTTTGGGCGGCTAGAGCAGGAAGATCACAGATTGAAGAAGCACGGCGGCCGTTGGATGGACATCCAACAGTCACTTTTGTGTGTTGACTAATTTGACAAAGCCTTGCATACGCGTCAAAAAAAATTAGGACAGCGTCATTGTCAACCTAGTAGGCCCAGAAGTCAGCCTCCAAATCTGTGGAAAACAGCATACAACCCATTAGCCATTATTTTCAATAATTTACAGCCCATTTGCTAATTCTTAAGGATATTTGAAGCCCATATTCTTTTTATTAGCATTACAGGCCATATATTCTGGGCACTGCTAAAAAATTCAACGAAATTTTGCATATTTCAGTGGGGTCCGAACTCTTTTAATCACGAAATTTTGAGTCACGTTAAAAATAATTTTCAAAAAATTATATCAAAATAAAATTGGAAAAACAATTCTCTGCAAATAAAATGAATGAAATTTAGAATCTTAACTAGCAAGATGCCGGTTCGTTGCACGGAACATGAAGATGCATTTGTATGAGTAGTTTATCTTGTGGGAGAAAAGATGATATTTTAATGTAATTGCGAGTTGGCTTTGGTTTTTATAAAAGTAGAGATTAGAGAAATCCTGAAAAAATGATAGCAATTGGCGGTTGGCTTTTGTTTAAAAATTTACAGCCCATTTCTTACAACTTATAGCCCGTTTTCTAGGGAAGCCCATTTCTTACTACTTACATCCCTCCTCGTCTTGAAAGATTTGCAGCCTGGCAGGGCTGAGAAAAGAAAGTAGGCCTTGGTTTTGGTATTCTCCAAAAAAAAGAACTAGGCTAGCCAATTTCAGAAAGAAAAAATATATCAACTAGGCTTGTCATGTGCTTAATAAAAGCGTAAGCATGGGCTAGATGGGCCACAGCCCCCCGCACAGCGCGTAGTTGAGCTCCTTCTCTAAAACTGAAAAACAGCTAGGCGAGCTGCTGGGTCCCTGGTGTTATCCGCCCGTTGTGTAATTTTCTCGTTTATTGACTACATTGACAATGGCGTGGAACCTAGTTGCCAAACAATTAGGAGGAAGTATTTTTTTGGCTTGTAATAACGAGGCACCTGCTTGCGAAATGCAATGACCCTGGTGGGTCCCTACTGTCAGCCTCTCCACGTATAGTCATCTCCTGATTCCTCTTGATTGTTGACCATGTTCAGAATGCCAGACGGCGGCGGGCACATCGAGCTAACCAAGGCGGAGAACGACGGCAAGGCCTCGGACGGGAACGAACAGCAGCCATGGAAGATGCGGCAGTGTAGTGGCAGGTGGAGGGGAGTACGAGGGCAACAACATGCAAGTCAAGCATACAAATGGTACAAAAATCCCAAGGATTAATTGTTCATTAAATTTTTAGACAAAAACCAGATTGAACATGACAGTAACATCTAACCCAACCACTCATTTTTGCAGCCACAAACAAATGGATCGGTCTGATCTATAAAATCAACATCCTGTGCAAAAAAAATTATTTCAGGATGTCTACAACTTATTGTAAACAGAAGTCGAGCATGTTTAGAAGCCCATTTGTCCACCTGAAACTTCTTTTTTTGCTGTTCAACATGTTCGTCCGTGAGAAATCTCATGCTGTAAAAATTAAGCCTCATGCACAATAGTAACCTCACATTCAACAGGAAGAATGTGACAAAGCTTCTGTTTGCCTGGTTGGATGCATATCGTCCCATCGTTATTGTCCTCAAACGAATGTCATGAGGACTGAGAAAATCCTTGTGCTTATTACGCCAACGATTGGATATATGTTTTTCTCCATGTGGTTCTGCCTAAGTAGACATGAAGATTGAAAATAGTTAAGGTCTGAAAAAAGAGTATTTCGAAAGAACGACAGCTGAACAGTTAATTCTAGTACAATATATACAGGCTTTCAATGTGCATGAAATCATCCCCTCTATGTATAAATTCTCCAGAGATCGAAAGCATCGCAGCAAGCCAATAATTATGTCCAGATCAAAACTATACATTCTGTTATATATGATCTTGACAGAATCCAGCAGCATTAATAGGCTATCAATGGACGAACTCTTCATTGAGCATATAACATAATATTAGTACCCAAAGTGTACTCCAAGATGATATAAAACTTATGCGCACAAATGAAAAATGCATCATATGATTACAAATGTGTAGATGATAATATACGGTACCTGAAAAAGTGAGGAGTCAAACACCAAATCCTTGTGATTTAAACGGGCCACGAATTACACCCGAGGTCTCCAGTTGGGACACAGAGACGACAGTTATTTCTGAAGGTGTATAACAATTATGAAGGAGCAACCTTTCAAGTGAAGGGGCATCTTCGATGATGAGATGTTGTCCTTTAAAACAAATTCCAATGCTTTTAAGGTGAGGCGACTTTATTTGGAGACAACTGATACCGATTTCTATTCCCAAAACAATCAGCAAGCGCTCCAGGGCAGGGCAACTGGAGTGGATGATGCTGTGCAGTGAGGCCTCCGACAGATAAACCACCACAAGCGAAAGTTTTTTTTAGCAGTGGGAGTCGAAGCATTTGTACCAGATTATCTGGTAGATGGCACCGGGCGAAGGTGGCAGTGTGAAGAGAGGAGGAAAACCGCGAGATGGACAACGGTGGTATGGGCACGAATTCTTGGTATGTTCGTGGTATGAAACTTTCGTGGTAATGGTAGAACTCAAACTGCTGGAGTTTTCCGAATTCAGGGGATGTCAGCCAAGCGTCCACCTTGCCGGGTATGGACATCAGGTAGCTTGTCAGGATGCAGAGGCACTGAACGGGGCCCTACTAGTGAGAAGAGACGATGGCTCTGATGAGATCAAATTCAGGAAGGACAGATATCTGACGGCAGTCGAGATTGAGGGGCGCGGTGCGCCATAGAGGGCGCCACCGAGTTGAGAGGACTTGTGTGTGGCAGCAATCCTTAGTGGGGAGAAGTGAGATGATCTCCTCAAGGATGACGCCCGGGAGATCGCTGATGCGGTCCACTGGAGATTCTACCGGTTCCTCAGATCCGGGTGGGGGGGGGGGCTTGCCGCTTCTCCCCGTGCTACCGGGTGCGGGATCTGCAACCGGCATCGCCGCTGGCGGGAGGCTCATCTTCTTGGCCCTGGGGCCAGCCGACTCCATTTCCTTGTGGTCGTCGTGTCGAGCTCACCGGTTTGAGAAGAGTAGCCAGAGACGATCCTAGTGGCAGTGCGAGTGGGGAAGAAGGAGGGTTGGGGATTTCTGTAGGAGTGGAATAGGAGTAGGCGTTTTCTGTTCGAGTTAGGAAGAAGGTGAGCGGGGTTTTCTAGTCGAGTGAGGAAGATTGGGGAGCGGGGGGAATTGGGTGGGGAGACGGAAGCGGGAAAGTGAGATGTTCGTGTTTATAAGGCCCGTTGCACTAACTACTCGCTTTTCCCCAAGAACCGCTCTCTTCTTTTGCGTTGCTGCATTGGAGCTGGCGCATGGGCTTGGTTGACTGGCCATGCATGCAGTATGCATGTGCCCGCCTTCCACTGCATGTGCCTGGTTTGTTACTAGGCCTATTTAGTAGGGTGGTTATGGAGTAAATTAAGGAGATTTATTTTCTCTGTGTGCATCCACCAAATTAGAGGATGCGGTACTGGATGCAGACACTCACATTAAACTAATATTCAAAAGAACAAAAGTTCAGCATGTTTATGCATCTCAATGATTCACCATACTATAACCAATATACAAAGCTGTGAGAAGGTGTGGAAATAAAGAAAATCGGTCGATGCTTCTCTTAGCAAAGGGCCTCCCTGCGCACGCATTAATTTCCTGGGCATGCTTGTTTCTTCTCAATCTTGCGAGCACTTTGAGCATGTTGGCAACTCCACAGCTAGCTAGCTGCCTCATCTTGCAATTGATGCTGACACATTTGCAGCAAACACATGAGGCAATAGAGATGACTCAACATGGGTCCATATTGTGCAGTTCCCCTAATATCATATTCATTGTCCTGAATATGAAAAGCTAGGAAAACAGTAGCTAGACTTAAACGGTGTTGCAAAACAGTAGCACATATCAATAGCTCGGCATGACAAAACACGATCATCTGGACGAAGGGGATACTGACCTGCCTGAGGAAGATTACATATACTTTCATAAGTCCTTGGTTGATTTCCACCTTCGGCTGCACTTCTTGTTTGCTCCTCCACACATGACAGTATCGTTCCTCACTTCATTTAGCAAGTCAACATACGAATAAGCTAATTTCATCTTGCGGTAGTCATTGTACCTAGTTACGAATGTAGGAATACCTGGAGCACCATGAGGTTAGGTGACAGCAGGTAGATGCAGCCACATAAATTTTGTGCGGTGCTACCAAAATTGAGGTTTGTATCCCTTCCCATTATGAGAATTCTTCTTGAAGTTGGTAGAATGTGACGGCTTCTTCTTTGCATCAAACTTGCCTTTCCCCTGAGATTTGTTCTTGTTGTTTTGGGGCTGGTTGGGCTGGAAGTTCTTCTCGTGTACCATGTGGGCACTAGAAGCTCCCCAGCGACCTGAGCACATGTGTCTTTTGCTCTCGCCTTCTCCTCAAAATCAAGAGTGCTAATGAGATCCAAAACAGAAAACTCATTTCTCTTGTTTTTCAGAGAAGTAGCAAAATCGTTCCACGAAGCTGGAAGCTTGGCAATGATAGTCCCAGCAACAAATTTGTCGGGCAACACACACTTAAAATTACTCAAGTTCCTTAGAGAGTGACTGTATCTCATGAGTCTGCTGAACAACACAGCGCTCATCAGTCATCTTGTAGTCACAGAATTGCTCCATGACGTACAACCCGTTGCCAGCGCCCGAGGGCCCAAATGTGGCCTCGAGCGCAGCCCACATGTCTTTGCCGCTGTCAAACGACATATATGAATCCACAATGGAATCGTCAAGAACACTCAGCAGGGCAGCTTTGAAGAGGGTATCCATGTTCTGAAAAGCTTCCTGCTGTGTAGGATTAAGATCGCCCTCAGGCTTACCCTTAGTGGCGTCATAGCAGTACATGATCTGAAACCAATATACTGCTCTTGTGCGCCACCTTTTATATTGCACCCCCTTAAAGGTAGGCGGCTTCAAAAGCGCAGCAAAATCACTCGGAGTAAATTGCCTGTAATCAAGTTGTTGGATTGGATTGTTCAATATATGAGCAATTTAGTATGAGATTTAATCCGAATGAGCAGTAAATAGATCATGACGACAATTGCAAACATCAAAGTAATGATGCGGACTAAACCAGGAGGACAGAATCACATACTTTACAGCGGGAGCAGAACCGATGTGGTTGATGTTCTCACTCATGTCGTTGATGAAGAGGTTACCGAGGTCGGGGAAAAAGGCTGTCGTTAAGGAAGTCATCGCTGGCAGCAGTCACAGGAGTGTGCTCCCCAAAAACCTGATCGCACCTCTCCCACACAGGATCACGAAAGGCGGGGTTCGGAGGACTGCTATCCCTTCTTGTAGTGCACGCCGGAAGGAGGGCTGGCGAAGAATTGCGTGGCGGCGCTAAGATCTGGAACGGTGCGAAACCATATGATACAGCGTCGGCTAGGGTAGAGCATGTCAGGTCGGTCGTGCGAGTATAATAGTAGGCCTTTGGCCCCCAAACCCCACATCCAAGTCAATAATAGCTCAAAAAGAAAGTCAATAATAGCCCCACCAAGGTTTGTCTCAAAAAAGAGAGTAATTAAGGCGTCCGTTAGTCCCTTTAGTATAAATACAATATCATTAATAATGGCCCCACCTTTTGTCTTACAAAGTATGTTGGAGTACAACCGGCTACACGTTTACAATCCGCTTATCTTCTCTCTCCTCTTCTTTCTCCTTCAACTAAGCACAAATACTATATTTAAATCCTTATAGCCTGTTATGTCATCTAATTGTAGTACTTGCTCTAAAGTTACTATCCACTATGTAGTCTAAAATGTCGGGCCTGCAGCGGGCCATGCCCTCGGTCGGTGTGCCGCTTCAATGGTGGAAGCAGTGAGAGGTCGTGTCTCCCTGACTTGCCATCAATGTGGAGCGGTGGGCTCAGCTGGCGCCGGGCGGGAAGCGCGCGCGGGAGGGGGGAGGGGTTTTTGTTGGGCCAAGAAGGTGAGAAGCCAACTTGGGATCGGTCCAGACGGGGAAGTATCATGGAGAGAATTCCTTATTTGGCCCTTTCTTAAATTTTGCTTCCTTTTTTTGCCCTAAAAAATATCATTTTCCCTTTTTGACACACAATTTTTATTTTCTTCCCTTCATGACACTTCCATCAATTTTGGCACATAACAGTGTTAAGTCTAACATGAAAAGACCATTCTACCCCTGATATATTATAGGACTAAAATATGTTTTCTCTTTTGACTACATGACTACAACTATTGGTGTTTGGCCTCATCCGATAACCTATTGCAATGCACGTACAATTACGTATTCAGAAAATATTTTTTTGCCTCGTCGCACCACTCACTCAAAGAAGCGACTCGAAAGCCATTCATAAATTTAGTAAGTTTATCACAGGAATATCATTTTATTACATCAACAGGTCATCAATCCACAACGACAATGAGGATACATTATAAATACTAAAGTTTTCATCACACAACAAATAATGAACTTCAACTCAACCAATCCTCGGCGTTGGAAACGCTTGCTTTGAACCACAAGTGATTCTCTTGGACAGGCCATCTATTGTCAATCTCGAGACAACGCAGGACTGATCATCCAGGCTGAAGCGGCCTACTATATCTGTACCTGGGTAGGGAACCACCCAAATGTCCGAGGTATAGATACAATTGCTTATCATAAATGGTACTCGTAACAATGTGTCAACAGTAGTTGGATTGCCTTTCACCATCATCGGATAGTTTTGTCCAAGGAAGAGCGAGTTTTCTCCAAGACTATCAATTCTGTACCAGGGAGAAGGTGTTGGCGCCACTAGTATCCATCCCGACTACCATGCAACGAGTGTTGGAATAGGTCCCGTGAGTGCGATCATGGGAGACAACACGTGCTCCCTCAGTAGTAACAAACTCAGTGCGCTGTATACTGACAAGAAGAGGTGATCCATCGGAATTAGTTTGCAGGCGCCACTGAGTATAGGTGGTGGAATGTTCATAGGACCTTGGAAACACAACAAGAAGGTTATAATTACGATGGAAGACAAATGTACCGAAACTACGAGAATCCCACGCAAAAACAGTTCCATCAGTGGTGGAAGCAAACACAAGACCCTCATATTGAATTGCATCACTGTACACATCAGTGTATAGAAACAAATTTTGGAGCAATATCCATCGGCTCGAAGCACAAAGGATGGCAACAAGATTGTCGAAGATAGCAATAACTTCATAGTTCTTGTAATTCCAAGAGCGGTTGGGAACTCGATAAATTGCTTCCATAGAAGACAGTCACCATGATCGTATTTGAATGTTCGTACAATATCGGTGTGCTCAACCTCTGGGGCAGTCTGCTGAGATTTTTCGAAGTGGAACCCGGTGATGAGTGTACACATTCACAAGTTCCCACTCGTAGTTGTACCCAATATGAACAACCCAATATCCATTTGCGCCTACCCAATCCTTGCCCTCAAGCGATGGCATCTTAACATCATATGTATCATTATCAAGCGGCATCAACTTGCACAAGGCGAGGCCTCCGTCGTCCCCGCGCAAGTCATGAGGGTCACGACGAAGAAGATATGGGAGATCAAACCCCTCCTTGACCCTTGGGCTCCTTGTAATGATGTTATTAGTTGAGTCGAGAATGGTCTTCAACAAACCTGCCATGCTAGCCGAGGTGATGACGTCGCACCGATCAATGAGTTCCTCCACCACGTCATCTTTCAGATCGGGGCAAGAATAACGGGGTCGTTTCCGGCCTGTTCCCTCCATGGAGAAGATGATCGAACAATGGCAGAAGGAATGGTGAAGGCAAATGGAGGAGGGAGGAAGAGCGTGCGACAGCTGTTCCAAATCGAGAGGGAAAGGCGAAGAGTCGGTGGATGGTTGCCAGTTTTCCACGGTACACGAAGAGGCGCCCCGGCCTATACGTCCATTCGAAAATACTAGTAGAAAAGGACTTGCCGTCGTCTCACTGACATGTTGGAACGAGACCACATGTCAATGAAACATGGTGTGTAATTTCTCGTGCAAAATGCGATCTGGCCGCATTGGCCCGAGGCGCCGCGTTAGTTTTTTTTAAGTTTGCCGCATTAGTTATCGACCTTTATTTTTTTTAACATACAATCCGAATGGATAGCTCCTGTGGTCATCACACGTGAGCGGATATATAGGTGGGCTAGGTGGGCAGGCGGTTGAGTAGGCGGCAACAATCTGAGTGCTAAAAGAGTTGATCCAATGCTTGGTTTTGTTTCGATTTTCCAACTATGACCATCGGATAGAGTGATTCAGTTGGTGTGCTGCTACCTTCCAATATTCGCGTGCGGTAGTTTCTAGACTGAAAAAAGGAGGTACTAGTACTTACTGTTGGAAAGGAGAAGTGATGGTTGATTCGTCCGAGAAACTTATTTCTGTGGGAATATGGGAGTACCAGCGGATTCAAGGAACAGAGAAATGGTGGTTGCTTCGTCCGAGCAACTTATTGTGGCGAAGGTGGGGCTCTGTGATTTGACTGCTCACTAGTCATTACTACTACGGCGCAATGACCGGGGTGAATCTTTCCTTGAAGTTGTGTTGTGCACACAATATTGCTGCATGGCAGGTGGAGCCGGATGAAGGATGTCTGATACGTCTCCAACATATGTATAATTTATGAAGCATTCATGCTATTTTATTATCTGTTTTGAATGATTACGGGCTTTGTTATACACTTTTATCTTACTTTTGGGACTAACCTATTAACCGAAGGCCCAGCCCATATTGATGTTTTATTGCCTGTTTCGGTATTTCAAAGAAAAGGAATATCAAACGGAGTCCAAACAGAATGAAACCTTCGGCAGCGTGATTTTTTGGAAGAATATGATCCCGAAGACTGGGAGTTCACGTCCGAAGATCCTCGAGGCAGCCACGAGATAGGAGGGGGCGCCCCCCCTGTAAGGCGCGCCCCCCTGTCTTGTGGGCTCCTCGAGCACCTCCCGACCGACTTCTTTCGCCTATATAAGCCTACGTACCCTAAAACCATCGAATATCAAGATAGATCGGGAGTTCCGCCGTCGCAAGCCTCTGTAGCCACCAAAAACCTCTTGGGAGTCCGTTCCGGCACCCTGCCGGAGGGGGAATCCGTCACCGGTGGCCATCTTCATCATCCTGTCGCTATCCATGATGAGGAGGGAGTAGTTCACCCTCGGGGCTGAGGGTTGTACCAGTAGCAATGTGTTTGATCTCTCTCTCTCCCTCTCTCTCGTGTTCTCTCTATGGCACGATCTTGATGTATCGCGAGCTTTGTTATTATAGTTGGATCTTATGATGTTTCTCTCCCCTCTACTCTGTTGTGATGAATTGAGTTTTCCCTTTGAAGTTATCTTGTCGGATTGAGTCTTTATTTGAGAACACTTGATGTATGTCTTGTCGTGTTTATCTGTGGTGACAATGGGATATCACGTTCCACTTGATGTATGTTTTGGTGACCAACTTGCGGGTTTCGCCCATGAACCTATGCATAGGGGTTGGCACACGTTCTTGACTCTCCGGTGGAAACTTTGGGGCACTCTTTGAAGTACATCGTGTTGGTTGGATGAATTTGAGATTGTGTGACGCATATCGTATAATCATGTCCACGGATACTTGAGGTGACAATGGAGTATCTAGGTGACATTAGGGTTTTGGTTGATTCGTGTCTTAAGGTGTTATTCTAGTACAAACTCTTGAATAGATCAATCCAAAAGAATAACTTTGAGGTGGTTTCATACCCTACCATAATCTCTACGTTTGTTCTCTGCTATTAGTGGCTTTGGAGTGACTCTTTGTTGGATGTTGAGGGCTTGTTATATGATCTATCTATGTTATTATTGTTGAGAGAACTTGCACTAGTGAAAGTATGAAACCTATGCCTTGTTTCCTATCATTGCAATACCGTTTACGCTCACTTTTATCATTAGTTACCTTGCTGTTTTTATATTTTCAGATTACAAAAACCTATATCTACTATCTATATTGCACTTGTATCACCATCTCTTCACCGAACTAGTGCACCTATACAATTTGCCATTGTATTGGGTGTGTTGGGGACACAAGAGACTCTTTTTTATTTGGTTGCAGGGTTGTTTGAGAGAGACCATCTTCATCCTACGCCTCCCACGGATTGATAAACCTTAGGTCATCCACTTGAGGGAAATTTGCTACTGTCCTACAAACCTGTGCACTTGCAAGCCCAACAACGTCTACAAGAAGAAGGTTGTGTAGTAGACATCAATGTCCAACATGTCCGTGAAACGAAGTTGAATTGTTTCTGGAATTGCTATCAATCCTTCAGGAATTGTTTATATGTATGCATAATTTTAATGAAATTGTACTGTGATGCTATGAAGGTTTCAACTTTGGTTCCCGCAGGAAAAAAAGGTTTCAACTTAGGATTCATGTGTCTTGCCTCGAGATTATCTCGTTACAACATTCCATCAAATACAAATGAAACTACCATGGCTACCATGGCTAATGCATCTCAATGGTTCGCAGATCAGCACCAATATTCACATCACAACTGAAGATAAAGTTGTGAGAAGGTGTACAAATAAAGAAAAAAATATAATTGATCGATGTTGTTTGTAGGCATGGCTCCATTTCCTTGGCACAGTGTTCATTGCTTGGCAGCTAGTTTCACCCAGCTCTGTAGCCAAAAAAGAGGTGTATAGAGGACACCACAATCGGATCATTTTGTGCAGCTCCACTAAAATCGAGCGGACCATCCTTGTTTGCAAAGATATCTAGTCAGTGTGATTAGAATAATAGTGGAACCAGATGATCAAACATAACACACATAAATAGAAGCCGATCACCTCTACAGCTCTCTTTAGGACTAACTTCTTGTTGGAGAAGATTAGGCACGAAGTTGAATGAGGAGGATAGCAAAACCAATCTCCCTTTCTGCAGTCCCACAGAAATGTAGAAACGTTGCCCATGTGACATTTTGGTGGAACTGCACAAAACACTCTTAAGAAAAAAGTGATTCGTGCAGTTCACCAAAAGGTCGCAATAGCAATGAGGTGAAAATGGATAGCCCTGTTTGCAAAAGGAGGTAGAAAGGAAACAATTACTGCCCAATAACACGAGTTCAAGACACATACACCAACAAAAAACAAGCATATTCCATGTAATAAGGGAAAGATAGCAGATGGTGGTTTATCAAAAATGTTTGAGGACGAGATTGCAAGATGGAAATTACACCGGCCGAGATACGATTTAAGCAAACAACTAAAGAAGATCAACATGCAGGAACGTGGGAAGATGGGCAGTGGAGCAAGGCCGGACGAAGCTGTACCTGAGGGTCATCGGGATGTTACTAGGAGGGCGCCGGCGGCCAGGATCTGCCCATACTACGGCAGCGAGCAAGTGGCGAAGGCCCTACCGTGCCGGAGCTTGGTCAGAGAGAACGGCGGGTACCGCAGATTGGGACGTGCTACCTCAACGCCGTCGAACAGAGAGACGATGCACATCCTCCCTTTCCGCCGGCGAACGGGATGCAGCCGGATCACTGGCCAATGCTGAGAGAGAGAGAGGCCACGGTCGCCTTGTGTGAGATGGTGTGACGAGAGACAAACCCATTTTTCCATTTTCCCCACGGCAATCGTTTTATATTTTGTACGTGCCATTGAGGAATATATAACTTTATTTAATACTAACGCGTCAAGTCGAACTTTGTTCCGTCTAGGTGTGGTACCCGACCCTCCTTCGAGTAAACAACCGCTACACGCGTCAAATTATCACGTGGGCTGCCTTTTCGTACAGAAACGAACTCCACCGTGTACCCGCGCGGGTGTGGACAGGAACGAGACGTGAGTACGTGCATCCTGCGTGCACTTCTTCTTTAGGTGCAGGTACGTACGTGGGTGGGTGTGAGAGAGATGGTTTTTGCGAAACAGAGGCAATGTGTTGATGATATCTCAAACAGAAAAACGTAACATATGCAATGTGTGTGAAACGGAGTCATGGACGTGAGATATTGATAGAATTGAAAACAGGGATGAAGTGTGTGGCTACGCGATCGATAAAGAGTGCCATCGAATTTGTGTTTGCCCACGTCAAAGATACAAGGCGGCTGGCCTAC
>NC_041391.1:271912543-271938366 GCF_002162155.2 Triticum dicoccoides
CATGGATACCTACCTACAACGTTCGACTATCGGTGTGTGGGGGGGGGGAGGGGGCAGAGACCGATCGACTATTATATGTGTGGGGAAGGAGAGAGACCTACCTATGTATTGAGAGAGAGAGATCGACATCCATGGATATGTGTAGCAGAGGAATAAGGTTGGGAGAGAGACAAAGGTAGAGCGTCGAAGGGTTGGTGGTGGAGTGGCGTCTCGCAAATTGTGGGAGAGGCTTGCTAGACAAACGGAGGGTATGAGTGCAATATCAATAAGGGAGGGTGGGGGATGTCTGTCTGTCTATGCACGTGCATGTGAGAGACGGGTCGGGAGGTATGCAAGGATGATGAGGGGAGACGATATGGTTGTGGTAAGCATACGTAACTACATAGGAAGATCAACGGTCGTGTGTCCGAGAAAGGGAGAGACATAACTAGCGAGGTAAGTGTATCGGTGCGTCGGGAAAACGAATTATAGTCGACTTGGCTATATGTAGGGAGATCTGTTCATATACAAGTCTGCATGTGTTAGAAGCAAATAAGGTCCGGGGAGACAAACAGGGGGAGAGGGGTACAGCTAGGAGGTGGTGCGAGAGGCCTATCATGTCGAGGGGGGAGGACTGTGCGAGTATGTGATCAATGAAAAGAGGGGCGGGATTCTGCACCTGCGTGGAACCGTATTGGACATAGGAGGGCATATGGATGGTGAGAAGAGAAGAGGGGAACTATATATGTGTTTGTTGTAGGGGCACTTGGCTAGAGAGGTATATCGACCGGTGTGTGCCGGAAAGAAAGAGTCGGGGGCCTACACACACCGCGGGTGGACGACCTAAAGAGAAATAATGAACGTGCGTGATGGAGGGGACGCTAAGGGTGGGTGAGAGGGGGGCGGGCGTGTGCATGATAGATAGAAGGTTAGCGCTAGCTAGCTACAAATAGAAGAGGATCGTGAAGGTGTAAAAGATGAACAAATATCATAATTCGTTATAAAAAAGTGGATACGGAAACTTGAAGAAGATATCATAATGTAGAACATTGATTATAATTTGGGCTAATGTGTGGCTTTTGCAACTCAGATCTAAATACTTGTCATAATGTAGGGGGCGGGGCACTATACTTTGTGTGATAAACACGGTGTACGTATGGAACATGGTTTAGATTATGAATATATAGTTAGTACATCAAATGTACTATTATTTGGAATCAACATCAAGTGTATTCAAAAAATAGAATTCGAGTTCATGTAGTACACATAGTTCATATCTATCCCTATAGTAATCATGTGGTGTGTTATTAAGGTAATACACGGATGATGGTTGAAGTTGGCAACAATTAGGATTGTAGATTCCTATTGAAATAGAGAAACGAATTCAAATTCAGTTTGAATTGCAGCGGTAGTATAGACATTTGGAATGCACTAAAATGTTGGTATGAGTAGGTTACATGCATTATACAGCAAGCGAAAAAATTTAATTGGACATAACATGGATTCATACTCCCTCCTTCCATCTATATAGGGTGTAATGAGTTTTTTAAGACCTCCTTTGACTATTGACAAGATTAATGGTAAATGACATGCACAATGTGAAAATTATATCATTGAAAGAACCTTTCATACACGAATTTAACGGTGTGCTTTGTGTATGTTGCATGTCATATATTATTGCTCTAATACTTGGTCAAAGTTAGCATCGAAATACTTGGTCCTATATAGATGGAAGGAGGGAGTAGCTTTGAATAGCATTTGTATAGTAAAATGGGGCAAGACTCTGTCTTTGTGTGGTGTGAATAGTTTTATTTTTTAGTTTTCTTTTTGGTTGAGGGAAGTGCGAATTGATTTGGTACGTACAAGTACAATATTACTACACGTTAGGCTTGTCCCTAAAATTCAACCCGCGCCTTGTTATATCCCGAAAATTCAGATATCGTGCCCCCAAAACTGGCGCCTTCACAACCCGCGCCTTGCTATCCCGAAATTGCAACGCGCGCGAAAATTCCCTCCAGCTGCCAAATCCCAACACGCAAAATCCACCTTCTAACCCTGAGCCGAAACGGCCGCTAGTTCAAATCAGTGGGGGGTACTTTTGTAACGCACCCTACATTTTGGAAAAGCGCGTCCCTAAGTCATGGTTCACCCCCTCCCATCGCCCCCTTTTCTCCATTCGAATTACCAGGCCGCCATAACCTCTCTGCTCCAGCCGCAAAACCCCACCCTTCTCCGTCCGCCACCTTACCGCTGCATAGCCGATGTCGTCCATCGCAACAGCTCGACGTCCCTCGTCCACCTCCCCGGATGAGGGTTCGTCGTCCATCTTGTCGTCCCGCCGGTTCAGCCGCCTCGTCCTCCACCTCCAAGGAGCTGCTCTATCCCCACAGCGCTGCCTTAACCTGCTCCACCAGAACCGCAGCATCCTCATCGACTCCTCGGACGAAGCCGAGGCCTACTCGGTGCCACCAAAGAGGTTGTACACTGATCGCATCGCACCTTCTCCTTAACTCGACCTCCCGGCGCCGACGGTGCTCCATCCCGCACCCCCATGGAGCGGCTACCTTGAAGCCGGTGCCGTGGGCGACATCTCCACGGCGGCTCTCCCCCAGTGCGAGGCCCCTTCGGCGGCAGCGTCCATACCAGCCAGATCTGCTGCTGCTGCTCCGGCACTCGCTCGCTCGCTCACGCTGTTGTTGCTGCTATGGCTCTTGCTCGCTTGCCCAGCTGCTGCTGCTCTGGCTCTCGCTCGCTCGCGCTGCTGCTGCTCTCCCCCTCACTTGTGTTGTTTCTCTGCTCCGAGTTAGCCAAACTTCAGTTGACTGAATCGACTTTCGGGTCAGTCGATTTTCAGGGGTTGGGGGGGCTCACCGGAGTTAAGGAAGAACCACCCGCAGCGGGGACGGGGGCTCGCCGAAGAGGTACCCCAATATCTATCTTAGGGCTCAGGGTGGGGGTGGGGGCCTAGAGGGCTGGCCGAGGCGGCGGCGGACCAGCGTTGGGGAGTTGTTTCAGGGCGGCGAGGCGGCGTTGGGGCCGATGGTTCGGCCGGTGGTGGCTTGTGGCTCAGGGCGGTGCAGGTTGAAGATGAACTGCAGGCCCTCCCTAAACTACATGTCAAGTGCCTCTCTGCTACAATTGCATTCAGTTTCGACAGTAACATTCAGATTCCACAATAAATTTCAGTTTCGACAGTTAAGTTCAGAGTCAATAGTTTTTACCTCATCTGTTGTAGTCAGGTGGTTTTTGGTGATGTAAATTTTACATCTATTTTACATCATCTATTGGAGATGCTATTAGAATCCCACTTGAGATTGACGATGTCTGTCGTGTGCTGCTTCAACCTTGACGTCTTGCGGCTCACCAGAGATATTCCAATGACAGAATGATCCATCACAACAGAACAGTGCCCTCTACGCCGTCTACAGATTCCTTAGATCTTCCTCCACACCTCCGGCAGCCACCTCTGCCTCAAGTGCTTCGGCGACCAACCCAATGATGCCGAGGTCCACACGGCTACGGAAAAGAGGTTGTACACTTGTTGCATCACTTATTACTATACATTCATGTCGATCTACTAGGGCTATTTTGGTTCAATGGAAAAACATAGCAATAGGGAATTTTCCAATGGTACTCTACTATTCAATTATTCATGCATTTTGTTGAAAGGAATGAAGCAAAACATCCACCTGGACCTACTTTTCAAAATCCTATGCATGAAAACAAGACCAAGTGCATTAGTGGCAGAATAACATTCTAACTGTACATGCTTTCATATGGTTTCACTTTATTTTTGCCATGTTTCTTTGCATTCCACTACTCTTCCAATTCCTGTAAACCAAACACCCAAGTTGACAGAAATCTTGTGTTTACAAATGCTCTATTTACCATGTGCATTCCTATCCTATTCCGGTGTTTTTCCTATCCCTGTGTTTTTAGAATCATGCAAGCCAAATGAGCCCTTACAGAATTACTTCAGTTACAGGTAGGTGTCGAAGGGAACTTTGTGTGGTTTTTCCTGCTCCTGTCGCGACGTAGTCCACCACACCTGAGCTACTCCATCGATAGAAACATCCACCAAACTAGACATCACGACTCCTGACCGTCTTTTGCTGCCTCAGATCTCCTACCCTGCCGCCGGCACCCACCGCAAAGCATCACCACCATCGACTCAGTAGATGAACCTGAGGAGTACACGGATTGACAAGAGAGCTCGCACTCTTTTGTTTCTGCTTATGTTATGCATTGCTTAAAATTACCTGCTACTTTATCGTCCTGTTCACCTCTTGGACTCCAAGTCAGGTCCAAATTAATGTTCAAACTTGAGTTCTAAATTAGTTGCGGGGCACATATTGAGGCAGCAATGAATAGTGTGTCTGTCTAATATTTGGTTCACCTAGGGTATGCCTATGTTGTTCATCTTGGGTGGGAAGCATATAGTAAGGCAATCATCATTTGTCTTTTTATTAAATTAAAGCAATCATCAGCCTGCTATCATTATTTTTGGATCCAGCCACTGGTTGTTACCATCACTCTAAATTTCTGCATGCTCTCCTTACATAATCTCACCATATTTTTTTCGTATGCATATCAGATATTGTACAAAGTCATGTTGTACATGTAGAGAAAAAGAGAAGAGTTTTGCGCGGCAATACAATGTCATGCGGATATTGCTCCATGGTGGGTTCAATGGCAAACCCTCCCCACCCCTCTCCAGATTGTAATCCAGAGGAAGATATCTATTCTGAGGCGGATTCAGACGCCGCTGACCACTCCTATTTACCCCCCCAAGGTGTTTTGCTCTACCTTGGCATGATGATGTTAGTCATATCATGCGTATGTTGCCTTGCAGTGCCTACTTTTGACATCACATATGTCATCTGCTTAGTTTAGACATGTTTTGTAATGCCACCTGTTCAGTTTCTATATCATATATGGGAATTATGCAGTCTGATGTCTTTTAGCCAGCCATAATATATGTGAAATGTGCGATGCCATCCTGTTTAACCAGGCATCATATATGTGAATGATATCTTGCCCATCCTTTTCTTCATTGCATTTCCATTTGTCGACAATGTTTGTACATTAAACTACTCTTCCTGTGAATCAGCCATTTGGGTGGGAGATGGAAAATCTGGAGTGAAAACAAGGCCTTCAGAGCAGACAGTGCTACCTGCCGAATCAGATCTCTTGTTGGGTCCCGATAGCTCCTCAGAGATGGATTCAGAGACAGATGACCAGTCCTATCCCCCCACCAAGGTGTATGCTCTAACTTGGCAGGGTTATACTGCTCATATCATGCATATGGTGTCTTGCATTGCATAGTTTAGACATCATATACACAATATTCAACACCATGTTCTTAGTTCAGACATCATATCGAATGCCCTCTGTTTAGCATATATATCACATATGTGAGTTAAATGATGCGATCCTCATTACTTAGATAACATGTAGGTGAATTATGTCATGCGATCTTGTTTAGTTATTCATCATATCTTTGAATTATGTTATGCTATGCTATCCAGTTTAGATAGACATCATATATGTGAAATTATGTCATGCTATCCATTTTAGTTAAACAATATACATGTCAACTATTTCATGCCCTCTTTTTTCCACACTATCTATTGTATCTGTCTCTCATACAATGTATGTACATTCAACTATGTACATGCACAAGTACCAGCCCTACCACACATAACACAAACTCTCGTAGATTGTACCCCTACTGCGATGGATAGAGAACCAGCTTCACTCAATCTAACCCCAACCCCAGCCGATAGTAAACCAGTTCATGTTGACACAGCACCATCTCCACCACAGAGCTCCCAAACAAGAGCAGTTAGTAAGGCAGCTCCAGTGCCCAAAGGGCCAGTACTATCACGGTGAACCCCAACTCCACCAGTTAGTACGCCTATTCCTATGGAGGAAGCACAACCAGCTAGTCGTAGTTTAGCATCTATCGCATTTGGTGTTGTTATATCGTATGTGTGTATCTTCCCATCTTGGAAATATTATACTAAATATGAAGGAAAGTGCCAGTTGCAGGTGTTTGTCCAGGAGTTATGTGTAAGTAATGTTATTCATGGCAATTATTTTGCTTTGTCCCATACATCCTACCTCCATGATGGTTATAATACAACAAATTTTCCCATTTTTCTCTATAGAGAAGGACCAATTTGGAAATTCAGGATGAGGTACCCTGTGCTAATACCTCTGCTATCTTCAAGAATGCTTGCTGGCAGTATCTAAATTACCTGAAGAAAACGTACTTCACCGACAAAGAAACTCATCAAATTCCCTTACGTTCTCTTGAGACACATTACTGGACGATGACAGGGAACACCTTGTTCTGTACTGGTCCCAAACCAATAATGTGGTATGGTCTATGAGCTCATTTTATTTTTAAGTATTATATTCTTGCGTCTTACTGCACTCTGTTCATGTAGAACAAGATCCTAAACCGGAAGAACAACAGTTCTAATTTAAGATTCCATTGCTATCATAGTTCAGAAAAGTGCTAGGCGTTAATTGTGCGTTTTGCCACCGCCATGCGCTTTACTAACCAAAGCGCATGCCTATGCGCAGTTATGCACAGATTAAGTGTAGTTATGCGCAATACGTTTTGCCAACGCCTAGAGCCTAGGTGTGCTTAAGCGCTTGTTTAGGCGTGCCTTTTTTAACTATGATTGCTTTGCTCTTGTATCACTTTATTTACTCATACAAACTTATTTTTAAATTGAAGGATCCAATTGAAACTCCAATGGCACAACAGGTATGTTCACGCATGTTTCTTTAACAGGTTTGCTCTTATCAAGAGCTCTGTTGATTTCAATTTCAATTGTGTATACAGTTGACTTCTCATATCACGCACATTACTAGCATCACAACAGAGCCAATAGTGTTGTTGTACATGTAGATCTGTGGTACCCATCTGAAATCTTGTTGAGCCGTGTAGTTTCCCACGCTTTGTATTCTTTCACTACTACTTTGTCTTGAACTGATATGATTTGAACCGTGATTTGGCAAGACAATGCAGTGACCATAGGACATAGATATATGTTTGTTTGATGCTTTTATTATGTACTAGTACTTGGCAATAGGAGACTTGGTAGTCTAATCCTGTCCACCTTACTAATGAACTTGTTCACCGAAATGAGTTTCATATACTAGTACATGCTAAACTTGTTATGTGTCTGCTTGTTTCTTCTTTTAGAATGCTGACAGAATATTGGGGAAGAGTGCCTTATTAAGCAATTGTAGAGGAAGTAATGCAGATAAGGTTGACGATAGTGACACATCCTTGTTGGTCTCCAACAAAGGTGATAAAACAGCTAAGGAAGACTATCTTGAAGACAGCGAGACAACTCCAAAGTCCTGTCTTGGTTTAGTGTTTGAGTTACTGGCCACTACCGCTTGCACAAGCTATTCAAACTCACTGTCTGAATCAGTTCGGCTTCTTGAGTCTCAACTACAAGCTGAAAGATATCGATCAGCTGTGCTGCGACAAGAAGCGGAAGGACTGCGGAAGTCCCTGGAGCATTCAGATGCATACTTTCTGGTGCAACAGCAAGAGTTGGAGGATTTTAGTGCCAAACAGGACAAAGCTAATAAGCTTGCTAAGCTTATTGCCAGCATGGTGGATACCCAGGATAATGTTTCTTGAGCTCTTCTGAAGTTGTTTCAGTTATGCTCTTGTTTTGGTGCCGCGTTTATTTGCACTGGTGGCCAATTTTGACGGCCAGTGTATGTAATATGCTGCTTTGTTCCCTATATTTGCACTGGTGGCGAACTTTGATGTCCAGTGGATGTAATATGTGTAAGAGCGGTAATAGGCTAGCGTTAATTGCTTGCTTATTTATTTTCTTATTGTCTTGTTTAGTTGTTTGCTTGTAGTCACTCCAGTTCTTTTTCTGTGTTTTTCTAGTGGCCACAATAGCCTATTTTTGGTAACTAGGCCAAAATAATCATGGCAACACACGGACTGTTGTAACCATGGGCCTCCTGTGGGCTGTATGATCCATGGGCCTTCTACGGGCCGTAGGATCCATTGGCCTTCTATACGGGCTTTAGGATCCATGGGCCTTCTACGGGCCGTAGGGTCCATGGGCCTTCTACGGGTCGTACGATCCATGGGCCTTCTACTGGCCGTACGATCCATAGGCCTCATACGGGCCGTAGGATCCATGGGCCTTCTACGGGGCGTATCATAATTTTGCCAATCATGGGCCGTACTATTTGTGGACCATAACGGACCGTTAATAGGCCGTATTTGATAACTCTATGAAAACAACCCAACGGGTTTTTCCTATATGAAAACTGTCCAACGTATTAACGGTACACAAAACGGGCCGACTGTAACGACGTGCTAAATTTTTCCCACAAGCAGAAAATGATAGTAATGGGCCATATGTAATCGAATGCTGCAAATGAGCCCAAGAATAAATGGGCCCTGAGAAGGCCGAAAGATAACTTGGGCTGGGAACGGCCCAATGGAATAACGGGTCATTAATGGGTATAAAGTGATACACTGTTCATTACGGGCCAGTTTCACCACGGGCCGTTAATGGGCCAAGAGTTACAAAGGGCCTCATATGAGCCGAAAGAAGTCATGGGACACACATGGGCCGGAAGTTAAAACGGGCTGGAATCATATTGGACGTCCCAGATGACGCTACTAGGCCTAACTCGGAGAGGTCGTAATGGGCCCTGGGTTAGCGAGCTGTAAATGGGCTATATGAGAACAGGCAGTTAACAGGCTTTCCGTGGCCCGGCCCGCCACCTTTTGACCAAGTCAAATGGGCCGGCCTTTTCACAGGATTGGGCCTCAGTTGGGCCGTGCCACGTGTCGCCGTATCATAGGCGCCTTCGGTCCAATGAGTGGATGACATCTGCTCCAACGGTGAGCCGACACGTGTTTCCTCCAGCCAATGATGATTTTACACGTGGAAAATCCCCATTGGTCGGGGCTGTTAACGGGTTATCGGATCCAAAACCGGACCCGGTAGCTTAACGTCCTTCCGTTACGGTGGATGCCATGTGTCGGTCACCCTTGACGAAAGCACTCATGTGACGCTCGATTTATCGTCATGGAAGTGGACACTTCCGTGATGATAATTTTTGTAATGTCATGGAACACTTCTACGACAGCACATGTATGACTATCTTGATTCTGTCATAAAATCGTCATGGATGTACATGCATGAAAAAAAACACGACCTACTGTGACAAACACGTATCATCACGGACGTGTATTTTTTTGTAGTGCATGGGGTAGATAACGGAGGCGCGTGGCATGGGAGAGCATCAAGGCGAGGGTCCGGCCTTCTCGAATTGGTGGAGGAGGATGGCGGCCACCTGTTGAGGGAGCGGCTCCCCTCCCTGGACCGCCTATAAATGGAGGGGCGAAGGGAGGTCGTGGTCATCCATCCTTGCACACTCCCTCCGCTATCTTCTGCTCATGATGGTTATGACGGAGAGAAAAGCCTGGGGCCAGACCCCGGGTTCCATTCTTAGGCGCGGCGATAACGTCGGAGGTGGCAACTCCGGCGTGCTCGCCGCCGGGCCGCCCGCAGCCTTGTCTTCAGTAGGAGGGGACGCGAACGATGCCATGTCGAGGCCAGTAATGAGCATGGCGTGTGGTAGTTGATCGCTCCCCATTCTTCTTCCCTTCGCGGCGCTGGGAAGGAGTCATGGGACAGATTCGCCGTTAGCAAAGGCAAATCTGACTCCTCCTGGGCGCCGTCTTCTTGTCATGCAAGAGGACTCTTTGCTCTCATACGCGTCTTTGGCACGTGCGATGACTTCTAACGTCAGGGCTGCTGGGGATGACCATGCTCTCTGTGGGAGGACCCAGAGAGCATGGTGTCCGAAGTGACTCTCGCTCTGAGGTCTTCGGGTTGTACTGATGCGGACGGTGGCGGAATCCAAGATGCGCTAAGAATGGGGACGATCGTTCCAATGAATCGTGTTTGCCGGTGACACTGTGTCCCCATCTGGTCCTCCGACAGCGTCACCATCCATGCATGCCCTCCAGTTTCTTCCTCCCTGCTGGGGAGCGGCGCCATTCTGATCCTGGGGAGGTGCCGAATCCCAGCTGGGCCCGTCACCAGCCTCCTTGACCTCTTCATGGAGGAGATGGACAAGGGCAAAGGCATCACGGGGTAGTTATCTTTTTTCAATCTTAAACTTGTAGGCATCTGATACGTCTCCGTCGTATCTACTTTCCCAAACACTTTTGCCCTTGTTTTGGACTCTATCTTGTATGATTTGAATGGAACTAACCAGGACTGACGCTGTTTTCAGCAGAATTGCCATGATGTTGTTTTATGTGCAGAAAACAAAAGTTCTCGGAATGACCTGAAACTCCACGGAATATCTTATAATAATTAATAAAAAGTCCTCGCTAAAGATGAAGACCAAGGGGCCCACACCCTGTCCATGAGGGTGGGGGGCACGCCCCTCCCCCATGGGCGCGCCCCCCTACCTCGTGGGCCCCTTGGATGCCCTCCGACGCCAACTCCAACTCCATATATTGGCATTTGGGGAGAAAAAAATCAGAGAGAAGAAATCATTGCGTTTTACGATACGGAGCCGCCGCCAAGCCCTAATCTCTCTCGGGAGGGCTGATCTGGAGTCCGTTCGGGGCTCCGGAGAGGGGGATTCGTCGCCGTCGTCATCATCAACCATCCTCCATCACCAATTTCATTATGCTCACCGCCGTGCGTGAGTAATTCCATCGTAGGCTTGCTGGACGGTGATGGGTTGGATGAGATTTATCATGTAATCGAGTTAGTTTTGTTAGGGTTTGATCCTAGTATCCACTATGTTCTGAGATTGATGTTGCTATGACTTTGCTATGCTTAATGCTTGTCACTAGGGCCCGAGTGCCATGATTTCAGATCTGAACCTATTATGTTTTCATGAATATATGTGAGTTCTTGATCCTATCTTGCAAGTCTATAGTCACCTACTATGTGTTATGATCCGGCAACCCCGAAGTGACAATAATCGGGACCACTCCCAGTGATGAACATAGTTTGAGGAGTTCATGTATTCACTATGTGCTAATGCTTTGTTCCGGTTCTCTATTAAAAGGAGGCCTTAATATCCCTTAGTTTCCAATAGGACCCCGGTGCCACGGGAGGGTAGGACAAAAGATGTCATGCAAGTTCTTTTCCATAAGCACGTATGACTATTTACGGAATACATGCCTACATTACATTGATGAACTGGAGCTAGTTCTGTGTCACCCTATGTTATGACTGTTACATGATGAACCACATCCGGCATAATTATCCATCACTGATCCGGTGCCTACGAGTTTTCCATATACTGGTTTATGCTTATTCCTTGTGATTTATATCTGCTGGACACTATGAAGAACTTGAAAGACGCTAATACAACTATTTATCCCTCAACTACGAGGGGAGGTAAGGAACTGCCATCTAGCTCTGCACTTGATTCACCTTGTTTTATAAACAAGCTAGCGACACCTACCTGCTTCTGCTATTCGTTCCAATATGTCGCATGTTATTGATGATGCCACTTCTGCTATGCATGATACTTATGATGAAACTACTTCTATGCTTGATACTACTGTGCCTCTTGGTGAATTTCTAGATGAACAAATTTCTAAGTCTAGAGAAAGAGAAATTATTGAAACTTAACACGATGATGTTAGTGATGATGAAAATAGGCCTGCTATTCCTGAGGGTTACCTTTTTAATGTTGAATCTACTGAAGCTATTCTTGCTTGCCAGGATAGTCTTGAACCTAATAGGTTGCTAGTTAAATGGAGTAATGAATCTTTTAGAGGTAGGATGAGACCCGACCCTCCTTTTGCTACTTCACCTATCTGTGTTCCTGATCAGGATTATTATGATTTTTCTGCTGATCCAGATGTAATTACTGTGGTTGAATCTGATCCTTTTTATGGCTATGAATCTGAAACTGTTGTGGCACATCTTCATAAGTTAGATGATATAGCTGCCCTATTTACTAATAATGAGAGATCGCGCTACCTTTATTTACTCAAAATATTTCCGTTCTCATTAAAGGGTGATGCTAAGATATGGTTTAATTCTCTTGATCCTGGTTGTGTGCAAAGTCCCCAGGATATGGTTTATTACTTCTCTGCTAAATATTTCCCTGCTCATAAGAAACAAGCTGCTTTGAGAGATATATATAATTTTGTGCAAATTGAAGAGGAGAGTCTCCCACAGCTTGGGGGAGGCTTCTCAAGTTACTTAATGCTTTGCCTGATCATCCTCTTAAGAAACCTGAAATACTTGATACCTTTTATAATGGACTAACTGATGCTTCCAGAGATTACCTGGATAGTTGTGCTGGTTCTCTTTTCAGGGAAACAACACCGGATGAAGCTGAAATTCTATTGAATAATATGTTGACAAATGAAAATAATTGGGCACCTCCTGAGCCAACTCCCGAGCCAACTCCTAAGCCAATTACTGAGCCTATTCCTAAACCAACTCCGAAGAAGAGAGGTGTTCTATTTCTGAGTCCCGAAGATATGCAAGAGGCAAAGAAATCTATGAAAGAAAAAGGTATTAAAGCTGAAGATGTTAAGAATTTACCTCCTATTGAAGAAATACATGGTCTTAATTTACCGCCTGTTGAAGAAGTATATGATCTCAATTACTTATTTAATGAAGAACCTCCCGACATCCCGACACAGGTAGTAAAGGTAAATTCTCTCTACGGATATGATAAAGCTGAAGTCCCTTCTACTAAAATTGCTAGTCAGTGCTTGGATGAGTTTGATGACTTTATGTTTAAGCAAGATGACTTTAATGCTTATTTTGGTAGACAACTAAAACAGAATACCTTTATGATTAAACGCTTGAGTGATTATATGGCTAATATTAGAGGTGAACTTAAAGTTGTTAGCAAACATGCTTCTATGGTTACCACTCAAGTAGAAGAAGTACTTAAAGTTCAGAAAGAAGTGCTTAATGAAATGAATAGTAAGAAAAATGATTATGCTGTTAGAGTGGCTACTAGAACTGGTAGAATGACTCAGGAACCTTTGTATCCTGAAGGCCACCCTAAGAGAATCGAGCAAGATTCTCAGAGAAATAATATTGATATGCCTAGTTCTTCTAAAAGGAAGAAAAAGAAAATGATAGAACTGTGCAAACTTCTAGTGAACCTATTGCTGAACCACCTAATAATCCAAATGATATTTCTATTTCTGATGCTGAAACACAATCAGGTGATGAACATGAACCTAGTGATAATGTTAATGATAATGTTCATATTGATTCTCAACCTAGTAATGATAATGATGTAGAAGTTGAACCTGCTGTTGATCTTGATAACCCACAATCAAAGAATCAACGTTATGATAAAAGAGACTTTGTTGCTAGGAAACATGGTAAAGAAAGAGAACCATGGGTTCAGAAACCCATGCCTTTTCCTCCCAAACCATCCAAGAAAAAGGATGATGAGGATTTTGAGAGCATTGCTGAAATGATTAGACCTATCTTTTTGCGTATGCGATTAACTGATGTGCTCAAAACAAATCCTTATTCTAAGTATATGAAGGATATTATTACTAATAAAAGAAAGATACCTGAAGCTGAAATTTCCACCATGCTTGCTAATTACACTTTTAAGGGTGGAGTACCAAAGAAACTTGGAGATCCCGGAATACCTACTATACCATGCTCCATTAAAAGAAGTTATGTTAAAACTGCTTTATGTGATCTTGGAGCGGGTGTTAGTGTCATGCCTCTCTCTTTATATCGTAGACTTGACTTGAATAAGTTGACACCTACTGAAATATCTTTGCAAATGGCTGATAAATCAACTGCTATACCTGTCAGTATTTGTGAGGATGTGCCTGTTGTGGTTGCAAACGTTACTATTCTAACGGACTTGGTTATTCTTGATATTCCCAAGGATGATAGTATGTCTATTATTCTTGGAAGACCTTTCCTTAATACTGCAGGGGCTGTTATTGATTGCAACAAAGGCAATGTCACTTTTCATGTTAATGGTAATGAGCATACGGTACACTTTCTGAGGAAACAACCTCAAGTTTATAGTATCAACTCTATTGGAAAAATTCCATCTATTATATTTGGAAGTTTTGAATTTCCTCTCCTTACTGTCAAGAAGAAATATGATATACTTATTATTGGGGATGTCCATATCCCCGTTGAGGTAACATAGTGTTATTCAAAATTTCTCCGGTTCCATGATTATCGGAATGAGTTTGTTAACAAGACTTGATCAACCTTGTTAGTGGATTCTTTTTGATGAGCATGAGATGGATGAAACTAGAAGCAAAACCTTCTGTACCCTCTTTATATTTCTTGTTACTTAGTAGAAATAAAGTAAAATAGTATTTTTCTGTCTGTCTCCTGACTTATCCGCTCAATATAAAAATATCCCGAAAATAAAAGTCCTCAGAATGCCATGCCAATTTAATATGATTTTTTCAAAATTATTTGAGAATTTACTGTGCAAAATTCACCGCGGGGGGAGCTGCCACCTGGCCACAGGGTGGAGGGCGCGCCCTACCCCCCGGGCGCGCCCCCCTTCCTCGTGGGCCCACGATGGCCCTCCTCCACTTATTCATGCACCCATCTTCTTCCTCTGTCTCACACAAACACGAAAAACCAACTCAAGCACGAGTTCCAGCCCCCGTTGCTGTGATTTTTGATCTCCTTGCTCAAAGCACCTCTCGCAAAACTGCTTGGGGAGATTGTTCCTTGGTATGTGACTCCTCCTTTGGTCCAATTAGTTTTTGTTCTAGTGCTTTATTCATTGCAAATTGTGCTGCATAGGTGACCATGTTCTTGAGCTTGCATGTCAAATTTATTTGGTTCCAAGTAGTTCTAATGCTTTATATAGGCTCTAGGCACTTGTGGGAGTTGTTACTATCGATTTTATTGAAGTTGGTTCACTTTTATTTTAAGTTACTAAAAATTTCAGAATTATTTTTCAGAGAAAACAATATTTTTAGGAGGATGTACCAAGGTGGTTCTTCAAGGAAGCGAGGTCCCAGGCTTGCAATGCGTGATGGTGACGAGGAACCACCAAGAGACGCTCCCGTGAGGTCCTGTGAATGGTCTTCAGAAAATTTTATGAATCAAGTGGGAATTAAAGAAGAATTCTACGCATATTTGCGTAATGCCGGTCTTGAGGACTTTGAAGCTGACAAATTCCCCTAGTATCGTTACCTCACAAGTTCATTTGTGGGGAGGTTTGATTTTTCATCTTCGCGTAATTCTCCTTCAGTCATGTTTGACCTTTATGACAAATCTTATACCATGGACTTAGAAGATTTCACTCTTGCATGTAAACTTCCATCTTGTGGTAATGTCAGGGATCCCCCTAAATCCGAATATAGAGACTTTCTTGCTAGAATAACTGTGGGGGAATCTAGAGATATAACACAAGCCACTATAGGGAGCATTCACTTTCCTGCTATACATTATTTTGCTCTCTTCATTGGTAGATGCATAAATGCTAAGGATGAATCATGTCACATGTGTGCCCCTGATCTCAGCATTCTCAGAAGTGCTGTGTTAGGGGACCAAGCTTATCATATGGGAGCCATTGTAGCTCCTAGGTTGCATCTTAATAGACGTAACGGAGATTTATTTGGAGGAATTTATGAAACTCGCTTAGCTAATTTTCTTGATGTAGACATTGGTGAGGGTGATATGGAGTTACCCCCTTCTTATTTAGATCTTGATTCTATATTTTCTCACTAGTTCATTGAGAGGACTGGACCACCTTTTCAGTATCGACTAATCTTTAACAAACGACATGTAGTCCATATTGCTCTTCCTGCTCCTGCCTTCTTTGATTTTCAGACAAAAGGGAGATATATTATTACCAGAGAGGAGGCAGATGAGTACGAGAGGAGAGCGGAGGCTGCTCGACGCCACACTGCAGCTCAGGAGGCAATAGCCGCTGCATCACAGGATGACCCCAACTACACATACGGATATCCACCAGGCCATCCCTGGCAATAGACCAACTTAGGCCAAAAGCCTAAGCTTGGGGGAGTACGTATTTCCCACCGACATTATATTCATGTTCACACACACTCATTGCTAGATGTCGGTGCTCATATTCTTTCACTGTAATATCCATGCTAGTTTATTTTCTTTTTCCTGCTTTCTTCTTGTGTGTTTGATAAACCTTAAGAAAACAAATAGTTAGTCTACTTTCCTTGCTTGTAGTAGAATTAAAAATAAAACCCAAAAATATTTCTCGTTCTTCTTTTGCTTGTTGGGAGCTTTCCCGTGTAAATATTTTTTTATTCTTTTCCTTTCTTTGGGGGTCGAGAAGACTATATTGAAAATGCTTAGTGGATCTTATATGCATTATTGTTTATCTAACTTAGAGCCCATATTACTTGTCTTCTCTCTTAGTTGAATGCTTGCAGATTCCAGCTTAGTCCAATGCACGTGCACTCTTATTATTATACATTGTTCAGTCGTGCAAGTGAAAGGCAATAATGATGATATATGATGGACTTGTTGGGATGAGAAAAGCTGGTATGAACTCGACCTCTCTTGTTTTTGTAAATATGATGATTCATCGTTCTTGATTCAGCTATTATGAAGTAAACATATTTGCAATGACATTTAGCGATTATAGTTGCTTGTGCCATGCTTGATTAGCTATGAGTTATAATGGTTTACCTTGCGTGCCAACATGCTATTAGAATGATTATGATGTGGTATGATGGGATGGTATCCTCCTTTGAATGAATTGAGTGACTCGACTTGGCACATGTTCACTCATGTATTTGAATCAAATCAACATAGCCTTCATGATATTTATGTTCATGGTGGATTATATCCTACTCATGCTTGTATTCGGTGTAAATTAATTTTAATGCATGTTTACGACTGTTGTCGCTCTCTCAGTTGGTCGCTTCCCAGTCTTTTGCTAGCCTTCACCTGCACTAAGCGGGAATACTGCTTGTGCATCCAAACTCCTTAAACCCCAAGTTGTTCCATATGAGTCCACTATACCTTCCTATATGCAGTATCTACCTGTCGTTCCAAGTAAATTTGTATGTGCCAAACTCCAAACCTTCAAATGAAATTCTGTTTTGTATGCTCGAGCAGCTCATGTGCAACTAGGGCTGCCTATATCTTCCATGCGAGGTGGGTTATTCTCAAGAGGAGTGGACTCCGCTCCTCATTCACGAGAAAGGGGTCGGTAACCGGGATGCCAAGTCCCATGATCCAAAAAGATCAAAGCAAATCAAAATAATTAAACAAAGCTCCCCCTGGGACCCGTTGATGTTGGAGGCACTCGTTGTTTCGAGCAAGCCATGGATTGATGCTTGTGGAGGAGGGGGAGTATAAACCTTTACCATTCTGTTTGGGAACTGTCTATAATGCATGTAGTATGGAAGATACAACCATCTCATACTTGTTGCGTTGATAGTGAAAGTATGCCGCTCAAAATATAATTTATCTCTATTTCAAAACCGAGCTTTGGCACCTCTGTAAATCCCCGCTTCCCTCTACGAAGGGCCTATCTATTTACTTTTATGTTGAGTCATCACCCTTCTTATTAAAAAGCACCCGCTGGAGAGCATGCTGTCGTTTGCATTCATTATAATTGCTTTATTTTGGGTATGACTTGATTGGATCTCTTTTACCATGAATTACAATGTTTAGTCAGTCCTTGATCTTTAAAGGTGCTCTGCATTTATGTAACGCCCCGGATTCGTTGCGCCAGGTGTCCGCTAGTTATTCGCAGTTGTTGCCATGTCATTTGCTTGCGTGTTTCACTTTGTCATGTCATCATATGCATTTCGTATCATGTCATCATGTGCATTGCATTGCATACGTGTTCTTCTCACGCATCCGAGCATTTTCCCCGTTGTCCGTTTTGCGATCCGGCACTCCTATGTCCTCCGGCGTCCCCATTTTGCCTCTTCTCTTGTGCGGGTGTTAAACTTTCTCGGAATGGCCCGAGGTTTGCCAAGCGGCCTTGATATAGCACTGGTAGACCGCCTGTCAAGTTTCGTGCCATTTGGAGGTTGTTTGATACTCCAACGGTTAACTGGGTAACCGCAAAGCCTCTTTTGTTTCAGCCCAACACCCCTTCCAAACTGGCCCAAAACCCATCTAACTCCCCTCCATGCTCTCGGTCGTTCGATCACGATCGCGTGGCTGAAAACCGCACCTCATTTGGACTCTCCTAGCTCCCTCCACCTATAAAAACGTCTTCCCTTCTCCATTTTCGGATCATTTCCCCCCGAAACCCTAGCTTTTCCCTCTCCGCCGCCGGACGCGTCCGCCCCCGGCCGGACACGTCCAGCCAGCCACGTCGCCCGACCAATGGGTGCGTGACACGTCATCGCCGCCGCGCCCGCAGCCAACCACCGCACGCCGCGTGGCCCGTCGCTGTCCCGCTGCGCCGGGGCCCATCCGGGGCCCGCGGGGCCCGGATCCGCCGCCGCCGCCACACGGGGTCACCCGCGCCCGCGACCGGCCGGCGCTCGCCCGCCGCCTCCGCCAGGCCGGCGCCCGCCTCCACCGCTCGGCCTCCCGGCCATCCGCGCCTCCTCGCCGACCCCGCGCACCGCCCGGGCCCCGATCTGGGCCCCGAGGGATGCAGCCAGCCTGAGCACCCCGCTCGCTCCTCCCGTCGCCTCTGCCCGACCCCGTCGTCGGCGTGTCGCCGCTGGGTCGCCGGACCCCGCTCCGCCGCGTCTCCGTCAGGTCGCCGGACCACGTTTCCCCGCCGTCGCCCAAGGCCTGCGCCTCGCCGCCCGCAGTCGCGCCCTCTGGCCCCGCGCCCGAGCGCCTCGGCTCCCTCAGTCCCGAGCGCCGCCGCCGGCCGCGCCTCTTCCACCGCCGCCAGGAGCTCTACCGCCACCGAAGGAGCCCCGATGTTCGCCGCCATCACCGGATCCGAGACCTCGGGGCCGGATCCGCCCGTTCCCGGCCCTTCGGTCTTGCCCCGCTCGCCGGAGCGCCGTCCCTCGCCGGAGCCGGTAGCCGCCGCCGCCGTCCCTGTTCGACGCGAGAAGGGAACCGCTCGTTCCGCTCGCCTCGCCCGCATGGGCCTCGTGGGCCCTCCTCCGGCCCAGCGCGCCTCCCGGGCCGAGGCCGGCCTGCCTCCAGCCTCCTCGCGTCGTGGGCCGAAGCCTGTGGGTGAGCCGCCCCCTATCCCTCACCCCGTGTGCATGTTATCTATATAGCGCTGATTGGGTTTTTTTCCAGGAAATCCACAGTCCCGAAATATTTGCATAATCATGCCATGTTCATCGCATTGTATCTCTGCATCCGTAGCTCCGTTTCGTGCGTGTAATATGTCAAATTGTTCGCCTCGACGAGTACTTCATTTCATTCCATTGCATCATTTTCATTTGAGCTCATCTTGATGCCCGAAATGCTGTTGGAAGAGTGCATGTTGATGTTAATCTGCTGGAACTGTTACAACTTGCTCATTTGTCATTTTTGCCATGATTGATGTGTGCATCCTATGAGGTTGATGTCTTCATGTGTTTTGATCTATGCCATGCCATCTTTCCAGGGGTGTATGCCATGTATTTTTGTGATCAATGTGGTGACTAGCACAAGCATGCAAACTAGGCATCATGATGTTGCTGATTTTAGTCCCTGTTCTGCTGTTATTTTGATGCCATGTAAACTTGTTGCTACAGAGAGATCCATGCATATTTTGAGATACTTCAGTAAGGGTGTTTTGAACATGTGGTTTTTGTCTATCCATTCATGCCCTTGTTTGCAATTATGGAGTATCCTAGCATGTCATTTGAGTGCTCTACTTTTGCTTCAAAATGTTTCCTGGCAGATTGTTTACATGTTATTCAATTTGGGTAAGCTTGCTATAGTTGATCCTTGCATGCTATGGACTTGTTCTTGACTTGGTTTATTTCACAAACATGTCTTCTTGATGATGCTATGCTTATCTTGTCATGCAATGACTTGTGGTGAGTGAATCGAGCTGGTTAAGTAGTGTACATGATGTTGCTGTTTTGCTAGGCTGAATCTGTTATTTCGTGATGCTATATAAACATGTTGCTACTAATCATTCTATGCATAATCTGGAGATGTTCTATAAACATGTTTTGATCTACATGTCATGCTCTATCCATCCATGCCCCTAGTTGCATTTATAGGTTGCTGTAGCTTGTTGTAATCTTGCTCCAAAGTTGCTTCATAATGTTGCTGTCAGCCTGTTAACATTAAGTTTAGATGTTTCCATGATTGTTTCCTAGTGATCCATGCACCCTATGAACTTGCTCTTGCCATGCTTAACTTCACAAACATGTCTCCTTGCTGTTGGTTGCCTTGCCATGCCATGTATTGCTCTGTGGTGAGTGGTTCAAGCTCACCAACATGCCTACTTATTGTTGTTCCTGCCATGTATGAATCTGTAATATAACTTGCCATGTTTACATGGGTGCCATCATATCTTCTGATCCTTTTTGGCTCATGGTCAGTAAGGGACTGTTGTTCTATGCATTTAGTAGATTCATGCCATGCCTTCGTTTGCCAAGATAAGTTCCTGTAACATGTTGTTTGATAGCTCTAAACATTGCAACCTGATGTTATTTTCTGATAAGTCTGAAACTGTTATTATTTGCAATCTTCACATGTCCTTTTGAGCATGTTCTAGTGATTTCTGGAGATAGCTCAGTGTTCATGTTTTGTTATGCTTTACCTGTACTTCATGCCCATGCCTTATGTTATTATGTTGGGGTGCTGTAGCATATTGTTTTGATGCTTGCAATATGCCTAGTTGCTGTTATGGACAGATTGTTGCTATGACTTGTATAGTGTGTGTGTGTGTTGAACCGTTGCTCCGTTTTGAGTGTGCTCTATATGAAACTTGCTTGATTTTGAATGTAGCTTCATATTATCATGTTGCGTCCTTGTTTTGGTGTGTTTTCTTGATGTTTGAGTGCATTTTGCATCAATGCCATGCTTAACTTGTTTTGCTCATATCTTCTAGGCCGTAGCTCCGAATCTAATGAACTCTATATGTAACTTGACTAGAATTTCGTGTAGATCATCTTGGTGCATCTTAACTTGCTGTTTAACAACTCGAACATAAGGTTTGTTCAGTTCTGGACCAATTTCGAAATATGCATATGAGGACTTACCGGAATTGTTATATGTTGTTTCCGGCCTCATTTAAACTTGTCTTGATGTGTTGTTCTTGTTTGCATCATCTCTTGCCATGAGTAGCCTCATCTAGCTTTCTCATGCATCATGCTTGTTTGTGCATCATGTCATGTTCATGTGTGGTGTGTTTACTATGTTGTGTGCTTCTTCTCGATAGTTCCCGCTTCGTTGCGGTCGTGAGGATTCGTTCGTCTATGCGTGGTTCATCTTCGTGGCTTCACCTTCTTCATGGACTCGTTCTTCTTCCTTGTGGGATTTCAGGAAAGATGACCGCTACCCTGGATCTCACTACTATCATTGCTATGCTAGTTGTTTCTTTCTATCGCTATGCTGTGCTATCTATCACCTGTTTATCAAGCCATCCCAAATTGCCATGAACCTCTAACCTTTGACACCATTCCTAGAAAACCATTGTTTGGCTCTGTTACCGCTTTGCTCAGCCCCTCTTATAGCGTTGCTAGTTGCAGGTGAAGTTGAAGATTTCTCCATGGTGGACAGGGTTATGTTGGGATATCACAATATCTCTTATATTATTAATGCATCTATATACTTGGTAAAGGGTGGAAGGCTCGGCCTTATGCCTGGTGTTTTGTTCCACTCTTGCTGCCCTAGTTTCCGTCATACCGGTATTATGTTCTCAGATTTTGCGTTCCTAACGCGGTCGGGTGATTTATGGGACCCCCCTGACAGTTCGCTTTGAATAAAACTCCTCCAGCAAGGCCCAACCTTGGTTTTACCATTTGCCTCACCACCACCTACTTTTCCCTTGGGAGTAATTAACCCAAGGGTCATCTTTATTATAGCCCCCCGGGCCAATGCTTGTCTAAGTGCTGGTCCAAACTTGAGCACCGTGCGGGACCATCCCTTGGCAACTTGGGTTACGTTGGTACCTGTACGCTTAGCTTATCCGGTGTTGCCCTGAGAACGAGATATGTGCAGCTCCTATCGGGATTGTCGGCGCATCGGGAGGTCCTGCTGGTCTTGTTTTACCATTGTCGAAATGTCTTGTAAACCGGGATTCCGAGACTGATCGGGTCTTCCTGGGAGAAGGTCTATTCCTTCGTTGATCGCGAGAGCTTGTCATGGGCTAAGTTGGGAAACCCCTGCAGGGTTTAAACTTTCGAGAGCCGTCCCGCGGTTATGTGGCAGATGGGAATTTGTTAATGTCCGGTTGTAGTTAACTTGACACTTGATCCGAATTAAAATGCATCAACCATGTGTGTAGCCGTGATGGTCTCTTCTCGGCGGAGTCCGGGAAGTGAACACGGTTTCTGAGTTATGTTTGACGTAAGTAGGTGTTCAGGATCACTTCTTGATCATTGCTAGCTTCATGACCGTTCCTTTGTTTCTCTTCTCGCTCTCATTTGCGTATGTTAGCCACCATATCATGCTTAGTCGCTGCTGCAACCTCACCACTTTACCCCTTCCTTTCCCATTAAGCTTTGCTAGTCTTGATACCCATGGTAATGGGATTGCTGAGTCCTCGTGGCTCACAGATTACTACAACAACAGTTGCAGGTATAGGTTGTGCGATGATCTTGACGCGAGAGCGATGCTTGCTTGCTTTGAGTTCTTCTTCTGCTTCTTCTTCAATGAGGGGATAGGTTCCAGGTCGGCAGCCTGGGCTAGCAGGGTGGATGTCGTTTGAGTTCCTGTTTGTGTTTCGTCCGTAGTCGGATGGTGCTTTGATGTATTGTGATGTTGTATTCGTGTGGCATTGTATGCCTTATGTATGTATCCCCATCTATTATGTAATGTTGATGTAATGATATCCACCTTGCAAAAGCGTTCCAATATGCGGGTCTATCCTTGGTGGGACCTTCGAGTTCCTTTTGGATAGGGTCGCATATTGGGCGTGACAAGTTGGTATCAGAGCCTCGACCGACCCTAGGAGCCCCCTTGATTGATCGTGTAGTTTGGCCGTTGTTGAGTCTAGAAGAAAACTGTTTTCTGAGTCCAGTTATATCGGAGAGTAGGAATTCTTTTTACTCCTCAGCCCCTTCGTCGCTCTGGTGAGGAATCTTGACGTAGGTGTTTTGAATTACTTCTCTTCCCTTTCAAATTTTCTTTAGGATCACGCAGTTGGTTTTCCGATCATTGTTCCTCAGCCCTTTGCATCCGGTGCATTTCTCCTCAAGTTGACTCGAGCCTCTTCATCTTTGAGTTCAATCGTCAGTTGTTTTCTTTTCCCTCCCGCCCACCTATTTTTTCATCTCGGAACGGGAGTCCGTAATCGAGCATCCTTCCTACTCGTGCAAAGTCTTTGATTTCTTTCCTCAATGATTTCAACTGGTGTTTTCTCTTCAAGTTATTCATTGGTTCTCCCTTCAAGTTGCCTTTGTTTTCCCGCCCTCCCACCCTTTTTCTTCCCGGAGTCTGAGCCTCTTTCGACCATCAATTCCATTCGTGTGGAGTCTCTTCATTCTTCCCTCAATTATTTCAACCGGTGATTTCTCGCCTTGTTTGTCATTCTTCATCTCTTTTCTTTTCCGGTGGACTCAATTCAAGTTTTTTCGGGTTGATCATATTCTTTTCCTCGGCTCAAGTGTTTTCCTTGCTCATTCGCCTCTCGCCAGTTTATCCTTCCGGAGTGCTCATGACATCTCAAGAGATTCGTCTGTGCTCGAATTGATTCGAGGTTGTCACCTCATTCTAATATTTCAATTGTTCCGGTGTATCATCTATCTGTTCTACACCCCTTTCCAACGGTGTTATCTTTTCAGTGGGCCCTAACCCACAGGTCTTTTCCCAGGATCTTACCTGACTCTTCTAATTATTCCGGAGCCATTCCTATTTCTTTTCAAGTCTGACGTAAGTATGATTTCATCAGCCAGATGCCTTTCCAAGATCGATTTCAAATCATTTTCTTTGTTGGCTCAACCTCTTTGCTTTTCATTCTACTGGAGTATCTCAGTAATTTTGGTGGTGTTTCTCGTCATCATTTGAAGATCTAAGAAGATGATTTCTCTTTAATCTTGTCCGTTCTCCCGGAGTTCCGTGGTGCTAGCTTCATATTATCCTCTCAAATTATTCCATTTGTCCGATATTCTTTTCTTAACCATCCGGAGTATGTCAGAAGTTGTTTTCCCGTTTCTTTTCACCGGAGGCCATCATTCTAGTTACCGTTCTCTAATTATCCCGGTGCTTCATTCAAGTGCTCTTTAATCAGATCGAGTTCTTCCCGTTCTCTTGTATCTAAATCCCCTCAAGCATATTTGTCTTCTAATTCTTCCCGGTGATTCATTCTCTTTCACCAGTATTTTCCGAATTCTAACGGTGGTTTGTTCAAGATTCTTTTTCCTTGGTTATCTTTTTAATTCAGTCATTCTTTTCAATCCTACCGGTGGATCGTCATGATTTAATTCATTCTTCAAGAGTTCATCAACATTTTGTTGGAGAAATTAAAGTACCTTTCCTTCTTGCATATCAAAGTGCAATTAATTCTCCATATCCTTTTGAAGTGGAGTTTTGCATTTCTTCGTTCTTCTCAGCTATCCAATCATTTCCGCTTGTGGTCGGAGATCACCTCACAATTTTGAGATGTTATCCATAAGTCCACGACAAGCTTATCCATTCGTTGTTGATTTTCTCAATAACTCCTTTCAATCCTTTCTTCTAAGTTCTTTTCATTCAATTATTTCAATTCTTCCGGAGGCATTGCTTTGTTCATCTCGTCAAGTGCCATCTCATTGGCTAAAGCTCGTGTTCTTTTCCTTCCATCTTCAGCCGGAGTGCTGCCTAAATCCTTTCAGTTTTATCCGTTTCTTTTCTCATTCTAACCACTCCGGTTAGAACGAGTGGTTTCATAGTCTATCTGATTTTGTGAGCTTTCGATTCTCGTCATTCTCGTCGTCTCCTCTCTTCTTCTCGAGTGCTCCCGATTCTTTGATTCTTCCCTTGAGTTCTTGTTTCACCTCATCCCTTTTCTCTTCCGTCTCGGTCGTAAGATCTCGGGACGAGATCTCTTGTTAGTGGAGGAGTGTTGTAACGCCCCGAATTCATTGCGCCAGGTGTCCGCCAGTTATTCGCCGTCGTTGCCATGTCATTTGCTTGCGTGTTTCACTTTGCCATGTCATCATATGCATTTCGTATCATATCATCATGTGCATTGCATTGCATACGTGTTCGTCTCACGCATCCGAGCATTTTCCCCGTTGTCCGTTTTGCGATCCGGCACTCCTATGTCCTCCGGCGTCCCCTTTTTGCCTCTTCTCTTGTGCGGGTGTTAAACTTTCTCGGAATGGCCCGAGGTTTGCCAAGCGGCCTTGGTATAGCACCGGTAGACCGCCTATCAAGTTTCGTGCCATTTGGAGGTTGTTTGATACTCCAACGGTTAACTGGGTAACAGCAAAGCCTATTTTGTTGCAGCCCAACACCTCTTCCAAAGTGGCCCAAAACCCATCTAACTCCCCTCTATGCTCTCGGTCGTTCGATCACTATCGCGTGGCCGAAAACCGCACCTCATTTGGACTCTCCTAGCTCCCTCCACCTATAAAAACGTCTTCCCCTCTCCATTTTCGGATCATTTCCCCCCGAAACCCTAGCTTTTCCCTCTCCGCCGGCGGACGCGTCCGCCCCCGGCCGGACACGTCCAGCCAGCCACGTCGCCCGACCAATGGGCGCGTGACACGTCATCGCCGCTGCGCCCGCAGCCAACCACCGCGCGCCGCGTGGCCCGTC
>NC_041391.1:271938945-271946171 GCF_002162155.2 Triticum dicoccoides
CGTCGCCTCTGCCCGACCCCGTCATCGGCGTGTCGCCGCCGGGTCGCTGGACCCCGCTCCGCCGCGTCTCCGTCAGCTCGCCGGACCACGTTTCCCCGCCGTCACCCAAGCCCTGCGCCTGGCCGCCCGCAGCCGCGCACTCTGGCCCCGCGCCCGAGCGCCTCGGCGCCCTCAGTCTCGAGCGCCGCAGCCGGCCGCGCCTCTTCCACCGCAGCCAGGAGCTCCACCGCCACCGAAGGAGCCCCGATGTTCACCGCCATCACCGGATCCAAGACCCCGGGGCCGGATCCGCCCGTTCCCGGCCCTTCGGTCTTGCCCCGCTCGCCGGAGCGCCGTCCCTCGCCGGAGCCGGTAGCCGCCGCCGCCGTCCCTGTTTGAGGGGAGCAGGGAACCGCTCGTTCCGCTCGCCTCGCCCGCATGGGCCTCGTGGGCCCCCCTTCCAGCCCAGCGCGCCTCCCGGGCCGAGGTCGGCCTGCCTCCAGCCTCCTCGCGTCGTGGGCCGAAGCCCGTGGGTGAGCCGCCCCCTATCCCTCGCCCCGTGTGCATGTTATCTATATAGCGCTCGTTGGGTTTTTTTCCGGGAAATCCACTAAGTCCCGAAATATTTCCATAATCATGCCAAGTTCATCGCATTGTATCTCTGCATCCGTAGCTCCGTTTCGTACGTGTAATATGTCAAATTGTTCAACTCGACGAGTACTTCATTTCATTACATTGCATCATTTTCATTTGAGCTCATCTTGATGCCCGAAATGCTTTTGGAATAGTGCATATTGATGTTAATCTGCTGGAACTGTTACAACTTGCTCATTTGTCATTTTTGCCATGATTGATGTGTGCATCCTATGAGGTTGATGTCTTCATGTGTTTTGATCTATGCCATGCCATCTTTCCAGGGATGTATGCCATGTATTTTTGTGATCAATGTGGTGACTAGCACAAGCATGCAAACTAGGCATCGTGATGTTGCTGATTTTAGTCCCTGTTCTGCTGTTATTTTGATGCCATGTAAACTTGTTGCTACAGAGAGATCCATGCATATTTTGAGATACTTCAGTAAGGGTGTTTTGAACATGTGGTTTTTTTCTATCCATTCATGCCCTTGTTTGCAATTATGGAGTATCCTAGCATGTCATTTGAGTGCTCTACTTTTGCTTCAAAATGTTTCCTGGCAGATTGTTTACATGTTATTCAATTTGGGCAAGCTTGCTATAGTTGATCCTTGCATGCTATGGACTTGTTCTTGACTTGGTTTGTTTCACAAACATGTCTTCTTGATGATTCTATGCTTATCTTGTCATGCAATGACTTGTGGTGAGTGAATCGAGCTTGTTAAGTAGTGTACATGATGTTGCTGTTTTGCTAGGCTGAATCTGTTATTTCGTGATGCTATATAAACATGTTGCTACTAATCATTCTATGCATAATCTGAAGATGTTCCATAAACATGTTTTGATCTACATGTCATGCTCTATCCATCCATGCCCCTAGTTGCATTTATAGGTTGCTGTAGCTTGTTGTAATCTTGCTCCAAAGTTGCTTCATAATGTTGCTGTCAGCCTGTTAACATTAAGTTCAGATGTTTCCATGATTGTTTCCTAGTGATCCATGCACCCTATGAACTTGCTCTTGCCATGCTTAACTTCACAAACATGTCTCCTTGCTGTTGGTTGCCTTGCCATGCCATGTATTGCTCTGTGGTGAGTGGTTCAAGCTCACCAACATGCCTACTTATTGTTGTTCCTGCCATGTATGAATCTGTAATATAACTTGCCATGTTTACATGGGTGCCATCATATCTTCTGATCCTTTTTGGCTCATGGTCAGTAAGGGACTGTTGTTCTATGCATTTAGTAGATTCATGCCATGCCTTCATTTGCCAAGATAAGTTCCTGTAACATGTTGTTTGATAGCTCTAAACATTGCAACCTGATGTTATTTTCTGATAAGTCTGAAACTGTTATTATTTCCAATCTTCCCATGTCCTTTTGAGCATGTTCTAGTGATTTCTGGAGATAGCTCAGTGTTCATGTTTTGTTATGCTTTACCTGTACTTCATGCCCATGCCTTATGTTATTATGTTGGGGTGCTGTAGCATATTGTTTTGATGCTTGCAATATGCCTAGTTGCTGTTATGGACAGATTGTTGCTATGACTTGTATAGTGTGTGTGTGTGTTGAACCGTTGCTCCGTTTTGACTGTGCTCTATATGAAACTTGCTTGATTTTGCATGTAGCTTCATATTATCATGTTGCGTCCTTGTTTTGGTGTGTTTTCTTGATGTTTGAGTGCATTTTGCATCAATGCCATGCTTAACTTGTTTTGCTCATATCTTCTAGGCCGTAGCTCCGAATCTAAGGAACTCTATATGTAACTTGACTAGAATTTCGTGTAGATCATCTTGGTGCATCTTAACTTGCTGTTTAACAACTCGAACATAAGGTTTGTTCAGTTCTGGACCAATTTCGAAATATGCATATGAGGACTTACCGGAATTGTTATATGTTGTTTCCGGCCTCATTTAAACTTGTCTTGATGTGTTGTTCTTGTTTGCATCATCTCTTGCCATGAGTAGCCTCATCTAGCTTTCTCATGCATCATGCTTGTTTGTGCATCATGTCATGTTCATGTGTGGTGTGTTTACTATGTTGTGTGCTTCTTCTCGATAGTTCCCGCTTCGTTGCGGTCGTGAGGATTCGTTCGTCTACGCGTGGTTCGTCTTCGTGGCTTCACCTTCTTCATGGACTCGTTCTTCTTCCTTGTGGGATTTCAGGCAAGATGACCGCTACGCTGGATCTCACTACTATCATTGCTATGCTAGTTGTTTCGTTCTATCACTATGCTGCGCTATCTATCACCTGTTTATCAAGCCATCCCAAATTGCCATGAACCTCTAACCTTTGACACCATTCCTAGAAAACCATTGTTTGGCTCTGTTACCGCTTTGCTCAGCCCCTCTTATAGCGTTGCTAGTTGCAGGTGAAGTTGAAGATTTCTCCATGGTGGACAGGGTTATGTTGGGATATCACAATATCTCTTATATTATTAATGCATCTATATACTTGGTAAAGGTTGGAAGGCTCGGCCTTATGCCTGGTGTTTTGTTCCACTCTTGCTGCCCTAGTTTCCGTCATAACGGTATTATGTTCCCAGATTTTGCGTTCCTAACGCGGTCGGGTGATTTATGGGACCCCCCTGACAGTTCGCTTTGAATAAAACTCCTCCAGCAAGGCCCAACCTTGGTTTTACCATTTGCCTCACCACCACCTACTTTTCCCTTGGGAGTAATTAACCCAAGGGTCATCTTTATTATAGCCCCCCGGGCCAATGCTTGTCTAAGTGTTGGTCCAAACTTGAGCACCGTGCGGGACCATCCCTTGGCAACTTGGGTTACGTCGGTACCTGTACGCTTAGCTTATCCGGTGTTGCCCTGAGAACGAGATATGTGCAGCTCCTATCGGGATTGTCGGCACATCGGGAGGTCTTGCTGGTCTTGTTTTACCATTGTCGAAATGTCTTGTAAACCGGGATTCCGAGACTGATCGGGTCTTCCTGGGAGAAGGTCTATTCCTTCGTTGATCGCGAGAGCTTGTCATGGGCTAAGTTGGGACACCCCTGCAGGGTTTAAACTTTCGAGAGCCGTGCCCGCGGTTATGTGGCAGATGGGAATTTGTTAATGTCCGGTTGTAGTTAACTTGACACTTGATCCGAATTAAAATGCATCAACCGTGTGTGTAGCCGTGATGGTCTCTTCTCGGCGGAGTCCGGGAAGTGAACACGGTTTCTGAGTTATGTTTGACGTAAGTAGGTGTTCAGGATCACTTCTTGATCATTGCTAGCTTCATGACCGTTCCTTTGTTTCTCTTCTCGCTCTCATTTGCGTATGTTAGCCACCATATCATGCTTAGTCGCTGCTGCAACCTCACCACTTTACCCCTTCCTTTCCCATTAAGCTGCTAGTCTTGATACCCATGGTAATGGGATTGCTGAGTCCTCGTGGCTCACAGATTACTACAACAACAGTTGCAGGTATAGGTTGTGCGATGATCTTGACGCGAGAGCGATGCTTGCTTGCTTTGAGTTCTTCTTCTGCTTCTTCTTCAATCAGGGGATAGGTTCCAGGTCGGCAGCCTGGGCTAGCAGGGTGGATGTCGTTTGAGTTCCTGTTTGTGTTTCGTCCGTAGTCGGATGGTGCTTTGATGTATTGTGATGTTGTATTCGTGTGGCATTGTATGCCTTATGTATGTATCCCCATCTATTATGTAATGTTGATGTAATGATATCCACCTTGCAAAAGCGTTCCAATATGCGGGTCTATCCTTGGTGGGACCTTCGAGTTCCTTTTGGATAGGGTCGCATATTGGGTTTGACAAGTTGGTATCAGAGCCTCGACCGACCCTAGGAGCCCCCTTGATTGATCGTGTAGTTTGGCCGTTGTTGAGTCTAGAAGAAAACTGTTTTCTGAGTCTAGTTATATCGGAGAGTAGGAATTCTTTTTACTCCTCAGCCCCTTCGTCGCTCTTGTGAGGAATCTTGATGTAGGTGTTTTGAATTACTTCTCTTCCCTTTCAAATTTTCTTTAGGATCACGCAGTTGGTTTTTCGATCATTGTTCCTCAGCCCTTTGCATCCGGTGCATTTCTCCTCAAGTTGACTCGAGCCTCTTCATCTTTGAGTTCAATCCTCAGTTGTTTTCTTTTCCCTCCCGCCCACCTATTTTTTCATCTCGGAACAGGAGTCCGTAATCGAGTATCCTTCCTACTCGTGCAAAGTCTTTGATTTCTTTCCTTAATGATTTCAACTGGTGTTTTCTCTTCAAGTTATTCATTGGTTCTCCCTTCAAGTTGCCTTTGTTTTCCCGCCCTCCCACCCTTTTTCTTCCCGGAGTCTGAGCCTCTTTCGACCATCAATTCCATTCGTGTGGAGTCTCTTCATTCTTCCCTCAATTATTTCAACCGGTGATTTCTCGCCTCATTTGTCATTCTTCATCTCTTTTCTTTTCCGGTGGACTCAATTCAAGTTTTTTCGGGTTGATCATATTCTTTTCCTCGGCTCAAGTGTTTTCCTTGCTCGTTCGCCTCTCGCCAGTTTATCCTTCCAGAGTGCTCATGACATCTCAAGAGATTCGTCTGTGCTTGAATTGATTCGAGGTTGTCACCTCATTCTAATATTTCAATTGTTCCGGTGTATCATCTATCTGTTCTACACCCCTTTCCAACGGTGTTATCTTTTCAGTGGGCCCTAACCCACAGGTCTTTTCCCAGGATCTTACCTGACTCTTCTAATTATTCCGGAGCCATTCCTATTTCTTTTCAAGTCTGACGTAAGTATGATTTCATCAGCCAGATGCCTTTACAAGATCGATTTCAAATCATTTTCTTTGTTGGCTCAACCTCTTTGCTTTTCATTCTACTGGAGTATCTCAGTAATTTTGGTGGTGTTTCTCGTCATCATTTGAAGATCTAAGAAGATGATTTCTCTTTAATCTTGTCCGTTCTCCCGGAGTTCCGTGGTGCTAGCTTCATATTATCCTCTCGAATTATTCCATTTGTCCGATATTCTTTTCTTAACCATCCGGAGTATGTCAGAAGTTGTTTTCCCGTTTCTTTTCACCGGAGGCCATCATTCCAGTTACCGTTCTCTAATTATCCCGGTGCTTCATTCAAGTGCTCTTTAATCAGATCGAGTTCTTCCCGTTCTCTTGTATCTAAATCCCCTCAAGCATATTTGTCTTCTAATTCTTCCCGGTGATTCATTCTCTTTCACCAGTATTTTCCGAATTCTAACGGTGGTTTGTTCAAGATTCTTTTTCCTTGGTTATCTTTTTAATTCAGTCATTCTTTTCAATCCTACCGGTGGATCGTCATGATTTAATTCATTCTTCAAGAGTTCATCAACATTTTGTTGGAGAAATTAAAGTACCTTTCCTTCTTGCATATCAAAGTGCAATTAATTCTCCATATCCTTTTGAAGTGGAGTTTTGCATTTCTTCGTTCTTCTCAGCTATCCAATCATTTCCGCTTGTGGTCGGAGATCACCTCACAATTTTGAGATGTTATCCATAAGTCCACGACAAGCTTATCCATTCGTTGTTGATTTTCTCAATAACTCCTTTCAATCCTTTCTTCTAAGTTCTTTTCATTCAATTATTTCAATTCTTCCGGAGGCATTGCTTTGTTCATCTCGTCAAGTGCCATCTCATTGGCTAAAGCTCGTGTTCTTTTCCTTCCATCTTCAGCCGGAGTGCTGCCTAAATCCTTTCAGTCTTATCCGTTTCTTTTCTCATTCTAACCACTCCGGTTAGAACGAGTGGTTTCATAGTCTATCTGATTTTGTGAGCTTTCGATTCTCGTCATTCTCGTCGTCTCCTCTCTTCTTCTCGAGTGCTCCCGATTCTTTGATTCTTCTCTTGAGTTCTTGTTTCACCTCATCCCTTTTCTCTTCCGTCTCGGTCGTAAGATCTCGGGACGAGATCTCTTGTTAGTGGAGGAGTGTTGTAACGCGCCGAATTCATTGCGCCAGGTGTCCGCCAGGTGTTCGCCGTCGTTGCCATGTCATTTGCTTGCGTGTTTCACTTTGCCATGTCATCATATGCATTTCGTATCATGTCATCATGTGCATTGCATTGCATACGTGTTCGTCTCACGCATCCGAGCATTTTCCCCGTTGTCCGTTTTGCGATCCGGCACTCCTATGTCCTCCGGCGTCCCCTTTTTGCCTCTTCTCTTGTGCGGGTGTTAAACTTTCTTGGAATGGCCCGAGGTTTGCCAAGCGGCCTTGGTATAGCACCGGTAGACCGCCTGTCAAGTTTCGTGCCATTTGGAGGTTGTTTGATACTCCAACGGTTAACCGGGTAACTGCAAAGCCTATTTTGTTGCAGCCCAACACCCCTTCCAAAGTGGCCCAAAACCCATCTAACTCCCCTCTATGCTCTCGGTCGTTCGATCACGATCGCGTGGCCGAAAACCGCACCTCATTTGGACTCTCCTAGCTCCCTCCACCTATTAAAACGTCTTCCCCTCTCCATTTCCGGATCATTTCCCCCCGAAACCCTAGCTTTTCCCTCTCCGCCGGCGGACGCGTCCGCCCCCGGCCGGACACGTCCAGCCAGCCACGTCGCCCGACCAATGGGCGCGTGACACGTCATCGCTGCTGCGCCCGCAGCCAACCACCGTGCGCCGCGTGGCCCGTCGCTGTCCCGCTGCGCCGCGGCCCGCCGGGGCCCAT
>NC_041391.1:271946791-272049785 GCF_002162155.2 Triticum dicoccoides
GCCCGCAGCCGCGCACTCTGGCCCCGCGCCCGAGCGCCTCGGCGCCCTCAGTCTCGAGCGCCGCCGCTGGCCGCGCCTCTTCCACCGCCGCCAGGAGCTCCACCGCCACCGAAGGAGCCCCGATGTTCGCCGCCATCACCGGATCCAAGACCCCGGGGCCGGATCCGCCCGTTCCCGGCCCTTCGGTCTTGCCCCGCTCGCCGGAGCGCCGTCCCTTGCCGGAGCCGGTAGCCGCCGACGCCGTCCCTGTTCGAGGGGAGCAGGGAACCGCTCGTTCCGCTCGCCTCGCCCGCATGGGCCTCGTGGGCCCCCCCTCCAGCCCAGCGCGCCTCCCGGGCCGAGGTCGGCCTGCCTCCAGCCTCCTCGCGTCGTGGGCCGAAGCCCGTGGGTGAGCCGCCCCCTATCCCTCGCCCCGTGTGCATGTTATCTATATAGCGCTCGTTGGTTTTTTTTCCGGGAAATCCACTAAGTCCCGAAATATTTCCATAATCATGCCAAGTTCATCGCATTGTATCTCTGCATCCGTAGCTCCGTTTCGTACGTGTAATATGTCAAATTGTTCATCTCGACGAGTACTTCATTTCATTACATTGCATCATTTTCATTTGAGCTCATCTTGATGCCCGAAATGCTATTGGAAGAGTGCATATTGATGTTAATCTGCTGGAACTGTTACAACTTGCTCATTTGTCATTTTTGCCATGATTGATGTGTGCATCCTATGAGGTTGATGTCTTCATGTGTTTTGATCTATGCCATGCCATCTTTCCAGGGATGTATGCCATGTATTTTTGTGATCAATGTGGTGACTAGCACAAGCATGCAAACTAGGCATCGTGATGTTGCTGATTTTAGTCCCTGTTCTGCTGTTATTTTGATGCCATGTAAACTTGTTGCTACAGAGAGATCCATGCATATTTTGAGATACTTCAGTAAGGGTGTTTTGAACATGTGGTTTTTGTATATCCATTCATTCCCTTGTTTGCAATTATGGAGTATCCTATCATGTCATTTGAGTGCTCTACTTTTGCTTCAAAATGTTTCCTGGTAGATTGTTTACATGTTATTCAATTTGGGCAAGCTTGCTATAGTTGATCCTTGCATGCAATGGACTTGTTCTTGACTTGGTTTGTTTCAAAAACATGTCTTCTTGATGATGCTATGCTTATCTTGTCATGCAATGACTTGTGGTGAGTGAATCGATCTTGTTAAGTAGTGTACATGATGTTGCTGTTTTGCTAGGCTGAATCTGTTATTTCGTGATGCTATATAAACATGTTGCTACTAATCATTCTATGCATAATCTGGAGATGTTCTATAAACATGTTTTGATCTACATGTCATGCTCTATCCATCCATGCCCCTGGTTGCATTTATAGGTTGCTGTAGCTTGTTGTAATCTTACTCCAAAGTTGCTTCATAATGTTGCTGTCAGCCTGTTAACATTAAGTTCAGATGTTTCCATGATTGTTTCCTAGTGATCCATGCACCCTATGAACTTGCTCTTGCCATGCTTAACTTCACAAACATGTCTTCTTGCTGTTGGTTGCCTTTCCATGCCATGTATTGCTCTATGGTGTGTGGTTCAAGCTCACCAACATGCCTACTTATTGTTGTTCCTGCCATGTATGAATCTATAATATAACTTGCCATGTTTACATGTGTGCCATCATATCTTCTGATCCTTTTTGGCTCATGGTCAGTAAGGGACTGTTGTTCTATGCATTTAGTAGATTCATGCCATGCCTTCGTTTGCCAAGATAAGTTCCTGTAACATGCTGTTTGATAGCTCTAAACATTGCAACCTGATGTTATTTTCTGATAAGTCTGAAACTATTATTATTTGCAATCTTCACATGTCCTTTTGAGCATGTTCTAGTGATTTCTGGAGATAGCTCAGTGTTCATGTTTTGTTATGCTTTACCTGTACTTCATGCCCACGCCTTTTGTTATTATGTTGGGGTGCTGTAGCATATTGTTTTGATGCTTGCAATATGCCTAGTTGCTGTTATGGACACATTGTTGCTATGACTTGTATAGTGTGTGTGTGTTGAACTGTTGCTCCGTTTTGAGTGTGCTCTATATGAAACTTGCTTGATTTTGCATGTAGCTTCATATTATCATGTTGCGTCCTTGTTTTGGTGTGTTTTCTTGATGTTTGGGTGCATTTTGCATCAATGCCATGCTTAACTTGTTTTGCTCATATCTTCTAGGCCGTAGCTCCGAATCTAATGAACTCTATATGTAACTTGACTAGAATTTCGTGTAGATCATCTTGGTGCATCTTAACTTGCTGTTTAACAACTTGAACATAAGGTTTGTTCAGTTCTGGACCAATTTCGAAATATGCATATGAGGACTTACCGGAATTGTTATATGTTGTTTCCGGCCTCATTTAAACTTGTCTTGATGTGTTGTTCTTGTTTGCATCATCTCTTGCCATGAGTAGCCTCATCTAGCTTTCTCATGCATCATGCTTGTTTGTGCATCATGTCATGTTCATGTGTGGTGTGTTTACTATGTTGTGTGCTTCTTCTCGATAGTTCCTGTTTCGTTGCAATCGTGAGGATTCGTTCGTCTACGCTTGGTTCGTCTTCGTGGCTTCATCTTCTTCATGGACTCGTTCTTCTTCCTTGTGGGATTTCAGGCAAGATGACCGCTACCCTGGATCTCACTACTATCATTGCTATGCTAGTTGTTTCGTTCTATCGCTATGCTGCGCTACCTATCACATGTTTATCAAGCCATCCCAAATTGCCATGAACCTCTAACCTTTGACACCATTCCTAGCAAACCATTGTTTGGCTCTGTTAACGCTTTGCTCAGCCCCTCTTATAGCGTTGCTAGTTGCAGGTGAAGTTGAAGATTTCTCCATGGTGGACAGGGTTATGTTGGGATATCACAATATCTCTTATATTATTAATGCATCTATATACTTGGTAAAGGGTGGAAGGCTCGGCCTTATGCCTGGTGCTTTGTTCCACTCTTGCCGCCCTAGTTTCCGTCATACCGGTATTATGTTCCCGGATTTTGCGTTCCTAACGCGGTCGGGTGATTTATGGGACCCCCCTGACAGTTCGCTTTGAATAAAACTCCTCCAGCAAGGCCCAACCTTGGTTTTACCATTTGCCTCACCACCACCTACTTTTCCCTTGGGAGTAATTAACCCAAGGGTCATCTTTATTATAGCCCCCCCGGGCCAATGCTTGTCTAAGTGTTGGTCCAAACTAGAGCACCGTGCGGGACCATCCCTTGGCAACTTGGGTTACGTCGGTACCTGTACGCTTAGCTTATCCGGTGTTGCCCTGAGAACGAGATATGTGCAGCTCCTATCGGGATTGTCGGCGCATCGGGAGGTCTTGCTGGTCTTGTTTTACCATTGTCGAAATGTCTTGTAAACCGGGATTCCGAGACTGATCGGGTCTTCCTGGGAGAAGGTCTATTCCTTCGTTGATCGCGAGAGCTTGTCATGGGCTAAGTTGGGACACCCCTGTAGGGTTTAAACTTTCGAGAGCCGTGCCCGCGGTTATGTGGCAGATGGGAATTTGTTAATGTCCGGTTGTAGTTAACTTGACACTTGATCCGAATTAAAATGCATCAACCGTGTGTGTAGCCGTGATGGTCTCTTCTCGGTGGAGTCCGGGAAGTGAACACGGTTTCTGAGTTATGTTTGACGTAAGTAGGTATTCAGGATCACTTCTTGATCATTGCTAGCTTCACGACCGTTCCTTTGTTTCTCTTCTCGCTCTCATTTGCGTATGTTAGCCACCATATCATGCTTAGTCGCTGCTGCAACCTCACCACTTTACCCCTTCCTTTCCCATTAAGCTTTGCTAGTCTTGATAACCATGGTAATGGGATTGCTGAGTCCTCGTGGCTCACAGATTACTACAACAACAGTTGCAGGTACAGGTTGTGCGATGATCTTGACGCGAGAGCGATGCTTGCTTGCTTTGAGTTCTTCTTCTGCTTCTTCTTCGATCAGGGGATAGGTTCCAGGTCGGCAGCCTGGGCTAACAGGGTGGATGTCGTTTGAGTTCCTGTTTGTGTTTCGTCCGTAGTCGGATGGTGCTCTGATGTATTGTGATGTTGTATTCGTGTGGCATTGTATGCCTTATGTATGTATCCCCATCTATTATGTAATGTTGATGTAATGATATCCACCTTGCAAAAGCGTTCCAATATGCGGGTCTATCCTTGGTGGGACCTTCGAGTTCCTTTTGGATAGGGTCGCTTATTGGGCGTGTCAATTTATGTTTTGCGGTCTCAGAAAGGGCTAGCGAGATACCATTTCGTTATATCATGTTATGATTATTTTGAGAAAGTGTTGTCATCCGAGTTTTATTATTATGGCTCGCTAGCTGATTATATTATTGATATGAGTAATTGTGAGACCTACGTGTTATTGTGAGTATGGTTAGTTCATAATAATTCTGAAACTTGAATGCTGGCTTTTCATGTTTACAACAACTAGAGCAAACAGAGTTTGTAAAAGTTTTTCTTTTTCTCTTTCAGTTTGTCAACTGAATTGATTGAGGACAAGCAAGGGTTTAGGCTTGGGGGAGTTGATACGTCTCCGTCGTATCTACTTTTCCAAACACTTTTGCCCTTGTTTTGGACTCTAACTTGTATGATTTGAATGGAACTAACCCGGACTGACGCTGTTTTCAGTAGAATTGCCATGATGTTGTTTTATGTGCAGAAAACAAAAGTTCTCGGAATGATCTGAAACTCCACGGAATATCTTATAATAAATAATAAAAAATCCTTGCCAAAGATGAAGACCAGGGGGCCCACACCCTGTCCACGAGGGTGGGGGGTGCGCCCCTCCCCCCTGGGCGCGCCCCCTACCTCGTGGGCCCCCTGGATGCCCTTTGATGCCAACTCCAACTCCATATATTGGCCTTCGGGGAGAAAAAAATAAGAGAGAAGAAATCATCGCGTTTTACGAGACGGAGCCGCCGCCAAGCCCTAATCTCTCTCAAGAGGGCTGATCTGGAGCCCGTTCGGGGCTCCGGAGAGGGGGATTCGTCGCCGTCGTCATCATTAACCATCCTCCATGACCAATTTCATGATGCTCACCGCCGTGCGTGAGTAATTCCATCGTAGGCTTGCTGGATGGTGATGGGTTGGATGAGATTTATCATGTAATCGAGTTAGTTTTGTTAGGGTTTGATCACTATGTTTTGATATTGATGTTGCTGTGACTTTGCTATGCTTAATGCTTGTCACTAGGGCCTGAGTGCCATGATTTCAGATCTGAACTTATTATGTTTTCATGAATATATGTGAGTTCTTGATCCTATCTTGCAAGTCTATAGTCACCTTCTATGTGTTATGATCCAGCAACCCCGAAGTGACAATAATCGGGACCACTCCCGGTGATGACCATAGTTTGAGGAGTTCATGTATTCACTATGTGCTAATGCTTTGTTCTGGTTCTCTATTAAAAGGACGCCTTAATATCCCTTAGTTTCCAATAGGACCCTGCTGCCACGGGAGGGTAGGACAAAAGATGTCATGCAAGTTCTTTTCCATAAGCACGTATGACTATTTACGGAATACATGCCTACATTACATTGATGAACTGGAGCTAGTTCTGTGTCACCCTATGTTATGACTGTTACATGATGAACCACATCCGGCATAATTATCCATCACTGATCCGGTGCCTACGAGTTTTCCATATACTGGTTTATGCTTATTTACTTTTCCGTTGCTACTGTTATCTGTTGGGGAACGTTGAGAAAATTAAAAAATTTCCTACGGTTTCACCAATATCCATCTATGAGTTCATCTAAGCAACGAGTCAAGGGAGTGAGTTTGCATCTACATACCACTTGTAGATCGCGTGCGGAAGCGTTCAAGGGGATGGTGATGATGGAGTCGTACTCGCCGTGATTCAGATCACCGATGACCAAGTGCTGAACGGACAGCACCTCCGCGTTCAACACACGTACGGGACGGACGACGTCTCCTCCATCTTGATCCAGCAAGGAGGAAGGAGAGGTTGAGGAAGATAGCTCCAACGGCAGCACGACGACGTGGTGGTGTTGGTGCAGCACTACTCCGACAGGGCTTCGCCAAGCACGTAACGGAGGAGGAGAGGTGTTGGGGAGGGGAGGGGATGCGCCTTGGGTTGTGTCCCGCAGCCCTCCTTAGGAGGGGGGACTTGGCCCCCAAGCAAACGGGGCGCCCCCCTTAGGGTTTCCCCCCCAACCCTAGGCGCATGGGCCCAAGGTGGGGGGCGCACCCAGCCCTCCAGGGGCTGGTTCCCTGCCCCTTGCGGCCCATGTGGCCCTCCGAGAGGGGTGGCCCGTCCCGGTGGACCCCCGGAACCTCTCCGGTGGCCCCGGTACAATACCGATATGCCCCCGAAACTTTCCGGTGTCCGCATGACAACTTCCCATATATAAAACATCACCTTCGGACCATTCCGGAACTCCTCGTGACGTCCGGGATCTCATCTGGGACTCCGAACAACATTTGGTAATCACATACAAGTCTTCCTAATAACCTTAGCGACATCGAACCTTAAGTGTGTAGACCCTACGGGTTCGGGAGACATGCAGACATGACCGAGACGACTCTCCTGTCAATAACCAACAGGGATCTGGATACCCATGTTGGCTCCCACATGTTCCACGATGATTTCATCAGTTGAACCACGATGTCGAGGATTCGATCAAACCCCATATACAATTCCCTTTGTCAATCGGTACGTTACTTGCCCGAGACTCGATCGTCGGTATCCCAATACCTCGTTCAGTCTCGTTACCGGCAAGTCACTTTACTCGTACAGTAATGCATGATCCCGTGACCAACCACTTGGTCACTTTGAGCTCATTATGATGATGCATTACCGAGTGGGCCCAGAGATACCTCTCCATCATATGGAGTGACAAATCCCAGTCTCGATCCGTGTCAACCCAACAGACACTTTCGGAGATACCTGCAGTGCACCTTTATAGTCACCTAGTTACGTTAGCCGGGAGTTACACGATCTCATGGTCTAAGGAAGAGATACTTGACATTGGAAAAGCTCTAGCAAACGAACTACACGATCTTGTGCTATGCTTAGGATTGGGTCTTGTCCATCACATCATTCTCCTAATGATGTGATTACGTTATCAACGACATCCAATGTCCATAGCCAGGAAACCATGACTATCTGTTTGATCAACGAGCTAGTGAACTAGAGGCTCACTAGGGACATATTGTGGTCTATGTATTCACACGTGTATTACGATTTCCGGATAATACAGTTATAGCATGAATAAAAGACAATTATCATGAACAAGGAAATATAATAATAATACTTTTATTATTGGCTCTAGGGCATATTTCCAACAGTCTCCCACTTGCACTAGAGTCAATAATCTAGTTACATTGTGATGAATCGAACACCCATAGAGTTCTGGTGTTGATCATGTTTTGCTAGCGAGAGAGGTTTAGTCAACGGATCTGCGACATTCAGATCCGTATGTACTTTGCAAATTTCTATTTCTCCATCTTGAACATTTTCACGGATGGAGTTGAAGCGACTCTTGATGTGCCTGGTCTTCTTGTGAAACCTGGGCTCCTTGGCAAGGGCAATAGCTCCAGTGTTGTCACAGAAGAGTTTGATCGGCCCCGACGCATTGGGTATGACTCCTAGGTCGGTGATGAACTCCTTCACCCAAATTGCTTCATGCGCTGCCTCCGAGGCTGCCATGTACTCCGCTTCACATGTAGATCCCGCCACGACGCTCTGCTTGCAGCTGCACCAGCTTACTGCTCCACCATTCAACATATACACGTATCCGGTTTGTGACTTAGAGTCATCCAGATCTGTGTCGAAGCTAGCGTCGACGTAACCCTTTACGACAAGCTCTTCGTCACCTCCATAAACGAGAAACATGTCCTTTGTCCTTTTTAGGTACTTCAGGATATTCTTGACCGCTGTCCAGTGTTCCTTGCCGGGATTACTTTGGCAAGGTTTACATCAGGTCTGGTACACAGCATGGCATACATAATAGATCCTATGGCTGAAGCATAGGGGATGACACTCATCTCTTCTTTATCTTTTGCCGTGGTCGGGGATTGAGCAGAGCTCAATCTCACACCTTGCAACACAGGCAAGAACTCTTTCTTGGACTGATCCATTTTGAACTTCTTCAAAATCTTATCAAGGTATGTGCTTTGTGAAAGACCTATGAGGCGTCTCGATCTATCCCTATAGATCTTGATGCCTAATATGTAAGCAGCTTCTCCAAGGTCCTTCATCGAAAAACACTTATTCAAGTAGGCCTTAATGCTGTCCAAGAGTTCTATATTATTTCCCATCAAAAGTATGTCATCTACATATAATATGAGAAATGCTACAGAGCTCCCACTCACTTTCCTGTAAATGCAGGCTTCTCCATAAGTCTGCATAAACCCAAACGCTTTGATCATCTCATCAAAGCGAATGTTCCAACTCCGAGATGCTTGCACCAGCCCATAAATGGATCGCTGGAGCTTGCATATTTTGTTAGCATTGTTAGGATCGACAAAACCTTCCGGGTGCATCATATACAGCTCTTCCTTAAGATGTCCGTTAAGGAATGCCGTTTTGACGTCCATCTGCCATATCTCATAACCATAGTATGCGGCAATTGCTAACATGATTCGGACGGACATCAGCTTCACTACAGGAGAGAATGTCTCGTCGTAGTCAATCCCTTGAACTTGTCGATAACCCTTCGTGACAAGTCGAGCTTTATAGATGGTAACATTTCCATCCGCGTCCGTCTTCTTCTTAAAGATCCATTTGTTTTCTATCGCTCACCGATCATCGGGCAAGTCTGTCAAAGTCCATACTTTGTTTTCATACATGGATTCTATCTCGGATTTCATGGCTTCAAGCCATTTGTTGGAATCTGGGCCCGCCATCGCTTCTTCATAGTTCGAAGGTTCACCGTTGTCTAACAACATGATTTCTAGGACAGGGTTGCCGTACCACTCTGGTGCGGAACATGTCATTGTGGACCTACGAAGTTCAGTAGCAACTTGATCCGAAGTACCTTGATCATCATCATTATTTTCCTCTTCAGTTCGTGTAGGCATCACAGGAACATTTTCCTGAGCTGCACTACTGTCCCGTTCGAGAGGTAGTACTTCATCGAGTTCTACTTTCCTCCCACTTACTTCTTTCGAGAGAAAAACTTTTTCCAGAAAGCATCCGTTCTTGGCAACAAAGATCTTGCCCTCGGATCTTAAGTAGAAGGTATACCCAACGGTTTCCTTAGGGTATCCTATGAAGACGCATTTTTCCGACTTGGGTTCGAGCTTTTCAGGTTGAAGTTTCTTGACATAAGCATCGCATCCCCAAACTTTTAGAAACGACAGCTTAGGTTTCTTCCCAAACCATAATTCATACGGTGTCGTCTCAACAGATTTAGACAGTGCCCTATTTAAAGTGAATGTAGCTGTCTCTAGAGCGTATCCCCAAAATGATAGCGGTAAATCGGTAAGAGACATCATAGACCACACCATATCCAATAGAGTGCGATTACGACGTTCGGACACACCGTTACGCTGAGGTGTTCCAGGCGGCGTGAGTTGTGAAACGATTCCACATTTCCTTAAGTGTGTACCAAATTCGTGACTTAAATATTCTCCTCCACGATCTGATCGTAGGAACTTTATTTTTCGGTCACGTTGATTCTCTACCTCATTCTGAAATTCCTTGAACTTTTCAAAGGTCTCAGACTTGTGTTTCATTAAGTAGACATACCCATATCTACTCAAGTCATCAGTGAGACTGAGAACATAACGATATCCTCCGCGAGCCTCAACGCTCATTGGACCGCACACATCGGTATGTATGATTTCCAACAAGTTGGTTGCTCGCTCCATTGTTCCGGAGAACGGAGTCTTGGTCATTTTGCCCATGAGGCATGGTTCGCATGTGTCAAATGATTCATAATCAAGAGACTCTAAAAGTCCATCAGCATGGAGCTTCTTCATGCGCTTGACACCAATGTGACCAAGGCGGCAGTGCCACAAGTATGTGGGACTATCGTTATCAACTTTACATCTTTTGGCATTCACACTATGAATATGTGTAATATTACGTTCGAGATTCATTAAGAATAAACCATTGACCATCGGGGCATGACCATAAAACATATCTCTCATATAAATAGAACAACCATTATTCTCGGATTTAAGTGAGTAGCCATCTCGTATCAAACGAGATCCAGATACAATGTTCATGCTCAAACTTGGCACCAAATAACAATTATTAAGGTTTATAACTAATCCCGTAGGTAAATGTAGAGGTAGCGTGCCGACGGCGATCACATCGACCTTGGAACCATTCCTGACGCGCATCATCACCTCGTCCTTCGCCAGTCTCTGCTTATTCCGCAGCTCCTGCTGTGAGTTACAAATATGAGCAACGGCACCGGTATCAAATACCCAGGAGTTACTACGAGTACTGGTAAGGTACAGATCAATTACATGTATATCAAATATACCTTTGGTGTTGCCGGCCTTCTTATCCGCTAGGTATTTGGGGCAGTTCCGCTTCCAGTGACCCTTCCCCTTGCAATAAAAGCACTCAGTCTCAGGCTTGGGTCCATTCTTTGACTTCTTCCCGGTAACTGGCTTACCGGGCGCGGCAACATCCTTACCGTCCTTCTTGAAGTTCTTCTTGCCCTTGCCCTTCTTGAACTTAGTGGTCTTATTGACCATCAACACTTGATGTTCTTTCTTGATCTCAACCTCTGCTGACTTCAGCATTGAAAATACTTCAGGAATGGTCTTCACCATCCCCTGCATATTGTAGTTCATCACAAAGCTCTTGTAGCTTGGTGGGAGCGACTGAAGGATTCTGTCAATGACCGCCTCATCAGGGAGGTTAATGTCTAGCTGGGTCAAGCGGTTGTGCAACCCAGACATTTTGAGTATGTCCTCACTGACAGAACTATTTTCCTCCATCTTACAACTATAGAACTTGTCGGAGACTTCATATCTCTCGACCCAGGCATGAGCTTGAAAAACTAGTTTCAGCTCCTCGAACATCTCATATGCTCCGTGATGCTCAAAATGTTTTTGGAGCCCCGGTTCTAAGTTGTAAAGCATGCCGCACTGAACGAGGGAGTAATCATCAGCACGAGACTGCCAAGCGTTCATAACGTCTTGATTCTCTGGGACGGGAGCGTCACCTAGCGGTCCTTCTACGACATATTGTTTCCTGGCAGCTATGAGGATGATCCTCAGGTTTCGGACCCAGTCCGTATAGTTGCTGCAATCATCTTTCAGCTTGGTTTTCTCTAGGAACGTGTTGAAGTTCATGTTGACATGAGCATTGGCCATTTGATCTACAAGACATATTTGCAAAGGTTTTAGACTAAGTTCATGATAATTAAGTTCATCTAATCAAATTATTACAATGAACTCCAACTCAGATTAGACATCCCTCTAGTCATCTAAGTGTTACACGATCCGAGTCGACTCGGCCATGTCCGATCATCACGTGAGACGGACTAGTCATCATCGGTGAACATCTTCATGTTGATCGTATCTTCCATACGACTCGTGTTCGACCTTTCGGTCTTGTGTTCCGAGGCCATGTCTGTACATGCTAGGCTCATCAAGTTAACCCTAAGTGTTTTGCATGTGTAAAACTGTCTTACACCCGTTGTATGTGAACGTAAGGATCTATCACACCCGATCATCACGTGGTGCTTCGAAACGACGAACTTTAGCAACGGTGCACAGTTAGGGGAGAACACTTCTTGAAATTGTTGTAAGGGATCATCTTATTTACTACCGTCGTTCTAAGTAAACAAGATGCATAAACATAATAAACATCACATGCAATTATATAGTAGTGACATGATATGGCCAATATCATATAGCTCCATTGATCTCCATCTTCGGGGCTCCATGATCATCTTGTCACCGGCATGACACCATGATCTCCATCATCGTGTCTTCATGAAGTAGTCACGCCAACGACTACTTCTACTTCTATGGCTAACACGTTTAGCAATAAAATAATGTAATTTACATGGCGTTCTTCAATGACACGCAGGTCATACAAAAAATAAAGACAACTCCTATGGCTCCTGCCGGTTATCATACTCATCGACATGCAAGTCGTGATTCCTATTACAAGAACATGATCTCATACGTCACAATATATCATTCATCATTCATCACAACTTCTGGCCATATCACATCACATGACAATTGCTACAAAAACAAGTTAGACGTCCTCTAATTGTTGTTGCATCTTTTACGTGGCTGCAATTGGGTTCTAGCAAGAACATTTTCTTACCTACGAATAACCACAACGTGATTTTGTCAACTTCTATTTACCCTTCATAAGGACCCTTTTCATCGAATCCGCTCCAACTAAAGTGGGAGAGACAGACACCCGCCAGCCACCTTATGCAACTAGTGCATGTCTGTCGGTGGAACCGGTCTCATGTAAGCGTACGTGTAAGGTTGGTCCGGGCCGCTTCATCCCACAGTACCGCTGAAGCAAGAAAAGACTATTAGTGGCAAGCAAGTTGACAAGATCCACGCCCACAACAAAATTGTGTTCTACACGTGCAATAGAGAACTACGCATAGACCTAGCTCATGATGCCACTGTTGGGGAACGTTGCAGAAAATTAAAAATTTTCCTACGGTTTCACCAAGATCCATCTATGAGTTCATCTAAGAAACGCGTCAAGGGAGTGAGTTTGCATCTACATACCACTTGTAGATCGCGTGCGGAAGCATTCAAGGGGATGGTGATGATGGAGTCATACTCGCCGTGATTCAGATCACCGATGACTAAGTGCTGAACGGACAACACCTCCGCGTTCAACACACGTACGGGACGGACGACGTCTCCTCCGTCTTGATCCAGCAAGGAGGAAGGAGAGGTTGAGGAAGATAGCTCCAACGGCAGCACGATGGCGTGGTGGTGCTGGTGCAGCACTACTCCGACAGGGCTTCGCCAAGCATGTAACGGAGGAGGAGAGGTGTTGGGCAGGGGAGGGGATGCGCCTTGGGTTGTGTCCCACAGCCCTCCCCTCACCCCTCTATTTATAGGGGAAGGGGCAAGGGGGGCCGACCCCTCTAGATGGGATCTAGAGGGGGGGCGGCGGCCAGGGAGGGGGGACTTGCCCCCCAAGCAAAGGGGGCGCCCCCCTTAGGGTTTCCCCCCCAACCCTAGGCGCATGGGCCCAAGGTGGGGGCGTGCCCAGCCCTCCAGGGGCTCGTTCCCTGCCCCTTGCGGCCCATGTGGCCCTCCGAGAAGGGTGGCCCCTCCCGGTGGACCCCCGGAACCTCTCCGGTGGCCCCGGTACAATACTGATATGCCCCCGAAACTTTCCGGTGTCCGCATGACAACTTCCCATATATAAAACTTCACCTCCGAACCATTCCGGAACTCCTCGTGACGTCCGGGATCTCATCCGGGACTCCGAACAACATTCGGTAATCACATACAAGTCTTCCTAATAACCCTAGCGTCACCGAACCTTAAGTGTGTAGACCCTACGGGTTCGGGAGACATGCAGACATGACCGAGACGACTCTCCTGTCAATAACCAACAGCGGGATCTGGATACCCATGTTGGCTCCTACATGTTCCACGATGATTTCACCGGTTGAACCACGATGTCGAGGATTCGATCAAACCCCATATACAATTCCCTTTGTCAATCGGTACGTTACTTGCCCGAGACTCGATCGTCGGTATCCCAATACCTTGTTCAGTCTCGTTACCGGCAAGTCACCTTACTCACACCGTAATGCATGATCCCGTGACCAACCACTTGGTCACTTTGAGCTCATTATGATGATGCATTACCGAGTGGGCCCAGAGATACCTCTCCGTCATACGGAGTGACAAATCCCAGTCTCGATCCGTGTCAACCCAACAGACACTTTCGGAGATACCTGCAGTGCACCTTTATAGTCACCCAGTTACGTTGTGACGTTTGATACACCCAAAGCACTCCTACGGTATCCGGGAGTTACACGATCTCATGGTCTAAGGAAGAGATACTTGACATTGGAAAAGCTCTAGCAAACGAACTACACGATCTTGTGCTATGCTTAGGATTGGGTCTTGTCCATCACATCATTCTCCTAATGATGTGATCCCGTTATCAACGACATCCAATGTCCATAGCCAGGAAACCATGACTATCTGTTTGATCAACGAGCTAGTCAACTAGAGGCTCACTAGGGACATATTGTGGTCTATGTATTCACACGTGTATTACGATTTCCGAATAATACAGTTATAGCATGAATAAAAGACAATTATCATGAACAAGGAAATATAATAATAATACTTTTATTATTGCCTCTAGGGCATATTTCCAACATGACCATCACAACAAAAATACCAAAAACATTACTTTTGTTGCCTTTACTTTTGTTACCGTCACCACCACTATCATATTACTTTGCTACTAAACACTTTGCTACAGATACTAAGTTTGCAAGTGTGGTTGAATTGACAACTCAGCTGCTAATACTTGAGAATATTCTTTGGCTCCCCTTGTGTCGAATCAATAAATTTGGGTTGAATACTCTACCCTTGAAAACTGTTGCGATCCCCTATACTTGTGGGTTATCAGCATCTGCCAAATATTAATTCAAATAATGTAATCTCTCAAGTCCATGTTTGTGTTCTGTAATGCTTGTACTTGTATTGCCATCATATTAATGAAAAAGATGGACCTTGTCGGGAACCCGTGCATGTATATGTCCATGCAGAGGTGGGAAGCCTCCTTAGTGTAAATAAACGAGTTTTCCCCGGCAGACTATCTTGTCGGCACCCTTTTGTTTGCCGGAGAACTATGTCTACCGGGCAAAACATAAAAGTTCCAGCCCCCTGCCAACTTCCTTTTACCAAAGGCTACTTCAACCATTCTGACCGAAGCAACGTTCGAGTCAAGGTTGGGAGCACCTAAGTTTCAAAAGAGTGGCGTGGTTTTCTCATGCACAAGTTATAGCTTACAGAACACTAATAGATAAGAGGTAGAACTTATCTGTTTGGCTTGCCGGAGATCGCAATGTTGGTTCATCTTCCCAACTCCTTGTAGAGGCTAGGTTCATGGCAGGAACCTGCAGCTTCATGCAGATGGGAATGATGCAGGATGCGATCCTACCTATATGCATATGCAGATGCTCATGAAATGCTTATGCAATGCTCTTGGAATGCTCATGCATGCATGTAACTTGGTCGGGGCCCCCCACAGCGCTTCGTTTATTTCTCTTGCTCAGGATCATCGCCCTGGATTTGTACAAGCGGTTACATGCAGCTGAGGCAAGGCATGTACAAAAGGGTGGCTGTCGGGCAGGGCCCGACTGCCGCACCTCATGGGTAGAACTTGCGGAGATGCTCAATATTCCATGAGTTTTGCACTTGAATGCCATCTCCGGTCTCCAGACGAACTGTGTTGGGTCTGGTGACTGGTACTACTCGGTAACGGTCTTCCCACTTTGACGACAACTTATTTGTACCCTTGGCGGACTGAACGCGTCTAAGGACAAGGTCGCCTTCCTCAAAACACCAAAAATGAACCCTGCGGCTATGATAGCGATGCAGGGCTTGCTGATAGCGTGTAGCACGCGTAGCAGCCTGGACATGGTTCTCCTCGAGTAGCACATTATCGTCATGCAGGTGCTGAACTTATGCTACTTCATTTTAGGCAAGCACTCGAGGCGACCCATAAATGAGTTTCGTGGGGATAACTGCTTCTGCCCCGTAGACTAGGGAGAAGGGAGTCTGCTCGGTAGCTTGATTTGGTGTCGTTCTGAGGGACCACAGAACTACCGGCAGCTCATCGATCCACTACCTGTCGTCCTTCTGCAGCGTATCAAAGGTTCTCATCTTGAGTCCCCGCAGCACTTCAGCGTTTGCCCTCTTAGCTTGTTGTGGCACCCCGGCTCAGAGAAAACCGAAATGCCCTGTATTCCAGCCCAGAGATCGAGATGAAGTCTTCTGGAATACGGCACTTCTTAGCATAGAACAAATCAGCTCTTTATTATAATCTATTTGGGTACAAGGGTTACATCGGCATGGCGACACTACGCCTACCACGGTTGCTCCATGCAAGCAGCAGAACAACACGATGCAGCGGAAGAACTCTAGCAGTGGAACAACAACGACGGTGGCAAACTCCACTCTGCAGGGACTCTGGCCGGAACGCTTATCCTAGCTCGCACGGACGGAAACCACGACAAGCAATCAAGAAATCACGGCATGACCTGCAAACTGGCATGACACGCCATGTCACTACATTGAATGTACTTGCAAGCTCACAATAACCAAAAGCATTCAAGACAAACAATAGCATGGAAATTACAGGTTAAGCAGTAATTATCATGAGATCATCAGTATAAGATGGCATGAACAACATGAAATGGATACAACTAGAACAATATGAGCATGGCATGAACATATAAATATGACGATACTAGCATGCAACATGATGACACTATATGCTCCACTTATCCTGCACGGGTTACCTCGTAACCATCACATGCATCACTTACCAACCTCGGACATCACACGGTCATCTTAGGATCAAATCAATCTTGGTATAAGCAATACCGTAGTAATCATTAAATGACCACAAGGAGCTTGATCTTTTCCCACGATTCTCGCACAACATCACGAATATCCAACAACTCGGTATCCTCGATACCACGGTGATCATTCACGGATCACAAACAGAACCGCTCTTGGTTCAATGGGTTACCTCGTAACCAAACGGTGATCATTCACCGATCACAAACGAAACCACTCTGGGCTCAAGGAGTTACCTTGTAACCAAACGGTGATCATTCACGGATCACATAACCAACTTATCTCATCATTGAACCGGGGTTGTTATTAAGCACATCATTATTATTACTGTTGACCCATAGTGTGACCGACACGAACTTGGCCCTTATCTGCGGGCACAGCTATCGATAGATTTAGTATACACTCTGTAGAGGTAGCGCACTGTACCCACACCACGGAACCCATGGCCTTGCACTCCCTTTCGGGTGGACCAACGGCGTCCCGACAAAACCGTCCTACTGCCATGACACCCTCCCGGCCACTCCGACAAATTCCCCTCCGGGATAAGTCCTGGGTGACCCCATGCCTACCAAAGGCACCAACGGCCACCGTCGTGGCAAAACAAAAACGATCCCAAACGGGTACAAGCCGACTACAGCAACTACGGGCACACAAGGCTTATGCCGTCCTACCTGGCCAAGGTAGCGCCCGGGCATAACCTTCCCTTGTTGGAGGCACCGGCGAGAGGCGTGATAATATACCCAGTTAGGCCCTTCCCATAAAAGTAAATGTGGTTGCACTGGTCAGCTCGATATGGTGGCACAATGACTCAGCCAACAGTTGTTCAAGTTCAGTTTAATCCGGTTAAACTTGAATGCAATATGTTGAGCCATGATAAAATAACATGATGCACTTACACTGCATGAGCATGATATCAACATAAGCATGATGGTACAACATAACTATCCACCATATCAACAATGAATCATATCTAACTGAGCATGGCATAATGACGAGTATGAATATTACAAGTACAATACTACTCATAACCTGGCCATTAGCATCAACAATAAGTACCATGCAAAAACACATCAATAACATAACCGAGTAAACACTTAACCAACTAACAGCAAAGGAACAATGCATATAATGGTACTCAGTAACCGATGTTAGTCATGCACCGAAGAACATGACCAACCCAACATGTACCACTATCAAGCATGACCAATATGAAAGTAATACTAGGAGGTAGAACATGATTAAAGAGTGCAAGAAACATAGCATGACGGTAGTCAATGATCCATAAACATAAGTGAAATAACGACACTAGTAGTAAAAACCATGCAGTTATTAAAGATTCAAGATGAAAACCAATGCTACTGCATGGCTATCATGCAAATGGTGATTGTAGCTTGCCTGGGGTGGAAGAAATCACCAGGAAGAAATGCGGGAAGCTCGCGGAAAGAATCGCCCGGAAAACGTTCTCCCTCGGAGGGGATGAATAAGGGCAAGGGCAAAATGGACATTTACAGAATGTTAAAACTTGGTGAAACTGATATCAATAGAACGGGCTCAACGAGATGAAGTGGGCTTTGGAATCACCTCATTTGGAGTTGGGAGTAAAAAGATATAAGGGTTTTTCTGCCAGGGACCCATCTGTAAGAAAAATATTTACAAAGTAGGCCTGGACAGAAAAACTGAAAGTGTACTTTAAAGAATACGTCTTCGCGTGAGGCAAAACGTATTCCTTGCTAAAATAGAGAGGAAATACGCTTTCAGAAAAGATGAAACGTATTTTTGGCCGAAAGAGAACGAAACGCGCTTTCCAGCTGGGAAGATGTATTCCGTAGAATACGCATCCACTTATCCAGCATGGCAAGGCGGGGCTGGGTGACTTAGAGGCTTACCGGTGGGACCCACCTTATCCATCTCTCTCCTCCTGGCTCCTTCCTCCTCCTCCCGATCGGGCACGACCGAACAGAGGAGGTTGCGCACTCCGGCGACCACCACGGGCGACTCCGGCCACCTCCAGCGGAGTTCTGGCCACCGGAGTGCTCAGGGGACCGAGGTGCATCCATCTAGGGGCTTCGCGCATGCCGAGGAAGACTAGAGTGGTGGTTGCCTCGAGCATGGCAGATAGTGGCATCGGGCCTAGATGGGGATCGTGGCCAGAGGCCAACAGAGGAGGAGGGAAACGGCGGGGATGCTTCTAGGGGTGGGGTGGATGTCACTGATGGTGGAGAGGAAGAGGAATGAGCTCGGGGCAGCTCCAATTTAGGAGGAGGCCGAGGGGGGACACGACGGCCATGAGCGCGGTGTGGTCGCTCCGGAGCTTGGGCGACTGGACAGGGAGGGAGCTTGGAGAATGGGAGGCCTGCTGGTGTGATCGAAGGGCTCGAGGGAGTCCTATATATAGGCAAGGCCGAGGTGCCGAGCCGGTTGCCGCCGCTCGAGCTCGGCCAAAGCTCTGGTGATGCGAAGTGAGCACGGGGTGGTACGAGAAGGCGACGAGGGAGGTGCGGACGAGCTACAGAGGTTCACAGGGACAAGCTGAGCTCGGGGACAAGAGGAGGAAGATGCCGCGGCACAAACAGAGCCGGTCGGCTATAGCTCGCCCGTGGGCGCGCAGTGATGAGCGCTGACGGAGGGGGTTACGAAGGGGGAAATGGCTCCAGGAGGACAGCAACGATGCGATAAAACTTTTAGACATGCTCATGAGCGCGAAGATGACGAGAGGGGGAGGGGCCGGAGCTAGAAGACGCCCTAGACGCGGCCAACGCCAACAGAGTGCACGCATTGGATGCCAAAGCTCGTGATCCCCGTGGGTACTGGTGCACATAGTGCCACACGGCCGGCCAAACGATGTCTGGGTTTTTGTCCTTCCTGTGGAGGTTGCAACTGCAATGGTAGTTCGGTGAAAATTACTCTGGTTAAATGGTAGTCAACGTCTGAAGTTTACTGCAGTAAAGTTGAACCTGCACTGGTGACCAACAGTAACTTGATTTGAGCCAAAGAGTTTGTCTGGGATGATTATCTTAGGAAGGACTATAATACTGGAGAGTTTGAGGAGATTTGAATCCAGATTTAATATAGTTGCTTAACAACCACATAAACTGGTCCAGAAGCAAAAACAGGAAGAAGCACTCACATGGAGAAGCCACTTGAGCTGAAATTTGGCTAGGCTTGATGATTTGGCCATACTAAGATGCTGTAAAAATTTCATACCAATTGGATTCACCAAAATGGTACTTGTTTCACAAACATCCTTGCTGACCAGAAACTTGCAATAATTATAGAGAAATATTGATTAATGAAATGGTGCCAAATTTGGTGGAGAGATGTTATTTTGGTAGGAGAAACATCTGGTAATTTCTCAGAATTAATGAAGCAATATAAAATGCATTTGCTTCACAACCTGAAAATATTGCCAGAATCAAAGATTTGGTCTTGTGCTCACATAGATGATTGGATGGGGCTGCAAATGGGTGGAGGGGGTTAATATGAGCACATGAAGGAGTGTGCAAAAGTTAAACTCATTTGGGTACTCCTAGCTAGCACATCCTTCACAATGCCTTTTGTTTGACAAAAAGTTTGAAAATTTACTGAGGAAGATTGGCTAGGCAAATGAAGTTAAATTTTGGCATGAGGCAATGAGTTGGACATAATAAAATGCCCAAAAGGTTTGGGAGCAATCAGGAAAGGATAGGTGGCACTTCCGTCATAGAAAGCCACACTAGACAGAAATGAAGAATAATTATTGGGGAATTATTCTTGGGCCAGGACAGGAAAGTTTGGGCATATTTAAGCAAATATGACCCAAAGAAATTATGAGAATTATTTGGGAACTTTTGAATGTACAGTAATATAGGTTGCTTCACAACCAGGGCAGGCAGGGTTATTCCTTTAATAGAAAAAGGAATATTCCCTAGAAAAAGATTTTACGGTTTGGTCAAGGAGTGAAGTGACATGATCTTGGCAAGGTTTTGGGAATGATGAGCCACTTGGGAGAAGAAACGAGGGTGATTTCCTAGGTGGCAAGGCCATAGAACCACTCCAAAAGAAAAAGAGAGCAAAAACCAAATAAATCAAAAGAAAAAGAAAATGGCCAAAATCCAGGCTATTGTACTTGTCCATTGCTTTTGGGATGTGCAATAGAGGAAAATGAGATCTTGCGTCCGAGGTCATGAGCATAGTGCATGAGAATCTATTCTGTCGTAGAGGCCTCGTCAAGTGCTTCCGCTACGCCAGGAGATAATGATCCACGAAAAAAAAAGTGAAGGCGCGGCTCGTGAACTAGGTGTCGTTGTCGGTAATGATCCTTGCCGGTACTCCAAAATGGCACATCATTTCTTTCGAGAACTTGATAGCTGACTGAGCAGTCACCTTTCTCACAGTAGTCACTTCCAGCCACTTTGTAAACTTGTCGATAGCAACGAACAAGAATTCAAAGCCCCCGATTACTTGGGGGAAGGGGACGAGGATATCGAGCCCCCAGGCCGAAAATGGCCATGATAAAGGGATCGTCTGAAGAGCTTGGGCAGGCAGGTGGATGTTCTTGGAATGGAACTGGCAGGCTTCACATTTGGGGACTAGCTCGAGCGCATCTTATAGGGATGTGGGCCAATAGAATCCTTGCCGGAATGCTTTCCCAATTAATGCCATTGATCCATTGTGGGAGCTGCACATGCCTTTGTGTATCTCAGCTAGCAGTTCCTTTTCTTCTTCCCCGCAGATGCACATCAATTTCACACCGTTGGGCCTCCTTCTTTATAGAGTGCCATCGACAACCTGATACATACTGGCCCTTCAGGCTACTCTTTCTGCTTCATCTTGGTCGCTGGGAAGCTCTCCGGTTTGGAGGAAGTGGACTATGTGCCTTTCCCAAGGTGGAGCATGGGGCTCGGCAACGAGGACTAGCGGCACCTCCTCTACTGCGGGGGAACATTCCTCGTTCGTGGGGACCATGGGCCCTGATGGAGGGTGCGGTCTGGCAGTTGGCGAGGAGTTATTTCCGGCAGGGTCTCTGCTAGGACCAGACGGCACTACCGGGAGAGGCTTACCGGAGACCCACTTTCTCCTTTTCCAGGCCATTGTGCTGGGGATACGGAGGGCTGAGTAAGATGGAGAACAAAAGTCCCTAGTTCCACAGGAAGCTTCTACGGAGCACACTTTGACAGATGATTAGCTATGTTGTTTTCTGCATGGGGTATCAGCTCTTTTTGCACTCTGTCAAAGCGTTCCTCCAACCTTCTCACTTCCTCAATGTATGCCTCCATCAATGGGCTTTGATAAACCTTGTTGACTTGTCTCACCACAAGCCGTGAATCTCCTCGAATGATCAACTTCTTAATTCCCAATTCTGCGGCAATCCTGAGCCCGGCAAGGAGCCCTTCATACTCTATTGTATTGTTGGTTGCCTCTTCCCGGGAAAAATGCATTTGGATGACGTACTTCAAGTGCTCCCTGGAGGGGGCGACGAGAAGCACGCTGGCTCCTGCACCTTGTAGGGAAAAGGCACCATCAAAATGCATGATCCATTCTTGGGGCGATTCCTTGCCGGGGATAACTTTCTTTGACACATCCTCGTCAGGGTTTGGCATCCATTCAGCAATAAACTCTGCCAATGCCCTGCTCTGAATCGTTGATGTGCTCTCAAACTTCAAACCAAAACTATATAACTCCAAATCCCACTCCACTATCCTGCCGGTAGCCTCAGTGTTTCGGAGTATCCTTTGCAACGGGAAACGAGTGACAATCGTGATCTCATGGGCTTGGAAATAGTGGCGCAGTTTCCTTGAGGCCATGATGAGACCAAAGATCAACTTTTCCACACCAGAGTACCTTGATCTAGCCCATATAACAAGGATCTCACGAATTACACTGGGCGCTGCACCACTTTCTTCCTTGTTGTGTCCTTGGGGTTGCTCTCACTATCGTGCTCATTACTGTCTTGATCCTTCTCTGGCTCTACCTCATCCACTTCCTGCTGCGCCACCAAGGCTGCACCAACCACTTGGTTGGTTGTCGTGAAGTACAGCAGCAACGACTCTTGTGGTTTGGGAGCAACCATGGTAGGCATAGAGGACAAGTAGGTCTTCAACTCTTGCAAAGATGCATCTTCTTTTGGAGTCTACTTCATGGGCCTTGCCTTATTTAATATTTTGAAGAACGTCAGGGCGCGCTTGGCAGACTTGGAAAAGAATCTGCTCAGCATGGAAACGCACCATGTCAGACGCCTCACATCCTTGACTATCTTGGGCGCTTGGATCTGCTCGATAGCTTTAATCCTGTCGGGGTTGGCTTCAAATCCCCGATGGGACACAAAGAACCTAAGAAGCCTGCCGGAGGGAATGCCAAACACACACTTCTCCGGGTTGAGCTTCAAGTTGATCTTGCGCAAATTAGCAAATGTTTCCTCCAAATCCTGAATAAGAGTGGCTCTATCCTCGGTATTGACCACAATATCATCCATATAAGCTTCAATGTTTCTGTGCAGTTGTGGCTCAAAACCAATCTGGACTGCCCTTGCAAAAGTGGACCCAACACTCCTTAGTCCAAATGGCATGCGGATAAAACAGTACGTACCACATGGAGTGATGAATGATGTCTTCTCTTCGTCTTCCTTGGACATGAAGTTTTAGTGATACCCAAAATATGCATCCAGAAAGGAGAGTAAATCACAACCTGAAGTGGAATCCATGATCTGATTGATACACGACAAGGGGAACGGGTCCTTTGGGCAAGCTTTGTTGAAATCTGTGAAATCTATGCAAAGCCTTCACTTCCCTTAGACTTCCGGACTACCACTGGATTTTCCAACCATGTGGGGTGCATCACTCCTTTGACCAACCCAGCTGCTTCAAGTTTCTTGATCTCTTCCACAATGAACTGCTACCTCTCCAGGGCCTGCTTCTGGACTTTTTGCTTCACTAGTCGGGCGTGTGGGCAGACAGCAAGGTGGTGCTCGATTACCTCCTTGGGAACACTGGGGAAATCAAATGGTTGCCAGGCAAACACATCGATATTCGCCCGCAGGAGGGAAACAAGCGCGCTTTCGTATTTTTCATCAAGGCACTACTAGAAATACCACTACTAATGGCGCACCTAATATGGCCATTAATGGCATCACTGGTGCGCCACTGATAGCACGCCATTAGTAATTTTTACTAATGGCGCACCAGCTGGTGCGCCATTAGTATCTGGTATACTAATGGCGCACCACCTGGTGCGCCATTAGTATATGCGAGGGTGCGCCATTAGTATGCCTCCCAGTTGGCAAGTACACCCAGGTGCTTTGGCATACTAATGGCGCACCACCTCTGGATGCGCCATTAGTAACCGCAGCATACTAATGGCGCACTACCCGGTGATGCGCCATTAGTATGCACTGTCATACTAATGGCACACTGTCGTGTGATGCGCCATTAGTATGAATATTAGGTTTTTTTTTATTTTTTTATTTTCTGTTTTTTGCACAGGTTACGAAATGTATAATTTGACAAAATATAGACAGCACACATCAACAATAGATTCATCAAATACAATAGAAGATTAGTCTTTGAATACAATTCATCATATTAGTCTCCGAATACAATTCATCATATTAGTCTCCGAATTAAAAAGACCGAACAAAGATAGAACATTATATTACAAGTCTCGAAACCGCGAGTAGCGAGTTTGTCTTCGCATTACAAGTCGATATCGATCATCTAAACTACCATCACATAGAAGAGAGCTGCGGTCATCACGATGAGCATCATCACGATGAAACTCGTCTTCATCCGGTTCCTCCAACGCTCCCTCCCCTCTCCCGCTAGATAGCGGGCATATCTAGATTCGGCCTCGGCCCTAGTGGTGTACCCTTTGTAACTGTTACCGCTGAATCGGTGAACCTGTCTCCGACACTCCTCCCAGTCATCGTAGACTCCGGGAACCTTACCCTTGTACACGACATACGTCGGCATCACTATGCACTAGCCAAACGAAACGTTAGTACCAATTCACAGACAATACATAAGCAATATATAATTATGCAACAGAACGTCGGAAGAGAAAAGCAAGACATTAATAGCATCGATTACATCTAAGTTGAACGACTCTCAAAACCAAAGAGACATACTACAAGTTCATTAAAGTTTAATTACAACATGAGCCAATCGATGTTTCAGAACTAGACAACTCGACTCAAGGGACCGGAGCATGGATGAAGCCGCCGTCTATCGTGGGAGTCATGAAAGAACGGGCGTTGTCATCCTGCATTTGTAGCATTGTGTCGATGTCACTGTTGGACGGTTGATTTTTGAGGTAGAACTGCCCCGAGGTACGAAGGACATCTTGATGGATGATTTCCGCAAACTCCGACTGGATGCGAAAGAATTCTTGTCGGAGGTCCGCGTCCTGGATTGCTGACACGCTCGCGGCCCAATCTTGGAGTTTACTCGGTAGCAGAAGTTGATTATGGTCCCGTACGATCGCCCGCATGTGATGGATGGCGTAGTAGGCACCCTTCTGACCGCCAGGCGGCTGCTTGACGCAGTAGAACGTCGTATTGTGGGAGAACACGTGCTTGCCGTACTTACGAATAGGCCTGGTGAAGGTGCCTCCAGATTGGGCGTAGCCAGGGAGAACATCATCAAGAACCTTCTTGACATTTGTGTAGTCTACGTTCGACTGACGGTCCGGGTCGAAATACGTGGCCATGGAATATTTGGGGCTTAGGAGGATGAGCGTGCAACGTGTGTCACTGCAGAAAACACGGAATGTTAAAAGAAAAACGATCGAAAAGTAAGAATTCATATGTTACGGGCCGGTTGAGGGGAGGACTTACTCGGGAAAGTAAGGCACGAGGAAGTTATCCTTATCTTGGTTTGCCAGAATGACGCCTTCGAGGTAAGAACTCGCGACTTGCCGGTCCCCCAGCGCTGCCCAAGATCTTGGCACGCATGTAGAAGGGGTCGACTATCACGATGTTCGGGGTCTTGTCGCGAATGATCCGCATCTCCATACTCAGCGAAAATAGCCGAACGAAGGTGTAGTGCAGCGGATGAAGGTTAAACATAGCAAAGATGTCATCAAACCGCAGGACGATCGTACCCCCGATGTCGCCATCCACAAAGCCCTTGCCCTCTGGCACCTTGGCCACGAAAACCGGGTATGCCACATCCTTCTCTCTGAGACGCCGCTTCTCCAAAGAAAGAACACTGTCGTGCAGACTCCGCATAGCACCGGTTGCAGCATTGAGCATATTTGGTGGTAGCATCGCCCTACCCGCCACATGCACCCTCCTCGAGATATCCTGCGGTGAAGGTGGCCCGTCCTGAGCACGGATCGTACTCGGTGCCGTCTGGCTCGCACCCTTCTTAGTCTTTCTTTTGCATGCCTTCTTCTTCTCCTGTAATGGGACCGAGTTCTGCTCACAGACCGCCTTCTTGAGTGTGTTGGGGCTGATAATATTTCGCACCTCGCCTATCTGAGGCTCGGTGAAGTCGGCAGCTGGAGGCGTCTCCTGAGAGCTGAACGCCAGACGGCGCCTGTTGCAACTTGGCTTCTCCGCGGTACGAGCTAGATCGCACACGTCTTTTGTTGGGTTTGGTTCTTGAGAAGGAGGCCCCATGAAGTCGCCATCGTACCCATGCTCGGCAAAGTACTGATCGACGTTGCCAAATGTATCATCGTCGTCGTCGTCGTCGTTCTGATCCTGTGCCATATGCATGTTTGGATCCAGTGGCATAGGGATGTCCGGCACCGTTACGGCGGTCTTGCCATGGGGCCGACTTGGCGCCGGCATGACTGGCGGTGTTGTCTTTGGGGTGGTGTCCCCCGCCCCCAAACGAATCTGGCTCTTCGGCCAAAGCAGGGGCCAGCTCAGGCAGGCGCTGAGGGTCATCACATCATCATCGTCGGCCCCGACGGGTCGAATCGGAGGTAACAAGTCGTCGCAGCCTGGCAGCACCCGAACCAGTTGAACCCTAAACAAGTTGGGTGGCATCTGGGTACCGTGGAACAAGGGGTTGCCCGGTTGAACGATTTTGCCCTTGGCGACATCGACCAACTCGTTGTTCACGAAGTGGAGGAGAGTGCACGGAACGTCGGCGGCGCCCTGCGAAAACATGTAGGGCGTCAGGGATGCCCAGTCAAAGGCAAGGAGATGAAGTCCTCGGCCGAGAGAGGCTTAATTAGTTACCATGATGATGGCGTCGAGCTCGGCTAATGTCAAGGCACCACCAACGGCGGGCGTGCAGTTGACGGAGCGACCGCTTGCTGAAGAGGTGCCGGCCGGCGTACACCCGGGTGCATTAAGCTCCCGTGCCGGCGTCGGAGACACCAATGCCGCCTCCGCCGGAGGCACCAATGGCCCCGCCATCGCATTATGCGAGTTGCTGGCCGTGAAGCTAGGAATCGGGGGCGGCCCCTGTTGGCCGCCCGCAATCCACGCACTCAACCCCGAGATCAAGGTAGGCACAAGGGCGGTGATCGTCGCTCCGAGTCGTTGTTCCACTTGCTCTTGGACAATCTCCGGAATCCGCGCCACCTGTGCCTTGAGTTCTTGAACCTCTCGCGCCTGGCTTTCCGAGCTGGTCTTTTTCTCCTTCCGCACACCAGCGGTATAGTATGACCCCCATTTTGTCGACAAGCCTTTGCCGGCCACACGACCAGCTGACGTCGGCTTACTGAGCTTATCCTTGTTCTTCATTATATTCAACCCCCTATTTAGAGTGGTGTCCCAAGGGTTGCTCTGAGTCGACCTCGCGCTACTGCTTTCAGTCGCCTGCGGAAGGAATGTGAACCATTTAGAAATTCGGCTTCATTAATTAGAATGCAACCATATGGAGCTAATTACGCGGGGGTGTATTCCTTACCAGAACAAGCTCAAGTTGCCTGGTCTTCGGATCCGTGGTAAGCTCCTTTGTTTTCGGGTCCTTCTTGTACCGGGCCCTGACAAAGTTCCTGGTCTGCTTGTCACCGTATTTATCGAAGAGGGGCGGTAGGCCTTGCTCGGCACGGTCCGCCTCCTCCTTGTCCCATATAGGCTCCGCCACTCTGTAACCGCCGGGACCGAGTGTGTGTTCCCCTATGTTCAGCTCCCGCATTTGTTTCCCCCACACGCACTTGATTGGGAGCTTGCGGTGCTCGAGCAATTGATCTTGAAGTCGTTGTAGTCATCTTCGGTGATCGAAGGATTTTTCTCCTTGATCTTCTCATAACTCTCACCTTTCTCGATCATTCTCTTCACATTGCTTTTCCAAGTAGACAGGGCCTTGCTCATCTTCGTGAGGGCAGCATTGTTCACTTTATTCCCTTTGAGGCTTGTGTTTTCGAATTCAGCGGGGAACTTGTATCGTTCGTGCAGCTTCGTGAAGAGGAGGTGGCGCAAATTCCCCCGGTCAGGATGCCTCAGGTTCTCGGTGTTGATCGAGACGGTGCTCCGGACAATGCACCCGAGCTGAAGCGAGTACCCCTTGACTATTCGTTCGGGCGCCGTTGGATTCCCGTTGGAGTCCACTTCAATAACTTCCTCCTTGAGGGTGCGGAGCACAATCGGGCGCCGGTCCTTCCGTTGCCTCTTCACCTGGCTGCTATCTGTGCGTGCGCCGCCATCATCAGTGGTGGCATCCTCGGCGGCACCATCAGTGGTGGCATCAGTGTGGTCATCCTCGGCGGCACCATCCGTGGTCTCAGGATCGGTGGGGAAGGCGGCGGCCTCATACAAGTGAGGTTGTTCCTCCATCTCCTGGGACAGCTCCCAGAATGCCTTGCCGCCCGAACCCCCGGCCTCATCGTTGTGGGCCATGTTTCTCTCTAAATAGAAACAAAGTTTGGTCAAAAAGTTGGTTATTGTCAAGGAACAAGATCATGGTCTCATCATTTAGGGTTTGTCGACACCGAGGCATCCTAAAATCTAAGCTTTTATCATTGAGGGTTTTTCGACGCCAAGGCACCCTAAAAGCCTAACTTTTCATCATTTCGGTTTTTATCGACACCGAGGCACCCTAAAAGCCATGCATTAGTCACAAGTACGCCGGGGCACTTGATCCTACTTAATTAACTACTAAGATACCCCGACCCATGCATTAGTCACAAGTACCCCATATGTCCTATTTTTAGCAAAGTCATGCTAAAATTCACGGAAAATTTCAGCATGACCTTTGCTGAAAATAGGACATATGGAGTACCCGAATTTGCTGGAACGGAAGTTAATCGACATTCCAGCAAACTCAAGGGCCTCTCGGGTGGACAAGGCAAAAAAGGCCTCCATCACAACATGGAAAATACATTGGCATGTGGACTGGAATGTGGCTTCATTTAACAACAACAGTTTCACACAGAAAACAGAGCTGAATTCATTGAGATATTTGCATTGGCTAGCTACATTTCAGTGCCAAATTTCACCAATTTAAGCAAAACTACCGTTTAGCTAGCTACAGTTCAGTGCCATATTTCACTGGATTAAAATAAGCACATACACATAACTGACAGCACACATACACATCACTGATTTAACGAAATTTGCACACAACTTAGTAGCACTTCATCATCATATAAAGTATATTAGCAGCAGTACAAATAAAGAGACATGATCAAAGTACTTCATAACAAACCCAAGCAACTTCATAATAAATCACTAGTCCTACTTATTGATGGTTTCTAAATCATTTATTTGATCGATAACAAATAGCCTTGTCCTGTACAAAATCTTTGTCCTCAGCTGTAAACTGAACTATTATCAGGTCATGTTGTCAGGTCATGTTGAAAGTAAAATAGGACCTTGCTGTGTTTGGGACCAAATTGTTATTTGGCTATTCTAGCTGGCTTTTTTTAGCGAATTGTAACTTGTGTGAAGCTGAAACAAAGTTAACTTACATGCTCCTATATGCTCAGCTGAATTATTATAACATGTCTATCCAGTTTGCAGTTATTCTTATAGGCGATCCGTAGTTAGCGTAGCTATTGTGCATCAAGATTCGTTTTTAGTCCTAAGAAAACACAAGGTTGTCAGGGACGGTTTTTCTTTGACTGGGGTTGTTGTCGACCTGAATTAAAGATGCAGTGTTTGGCAGATCCAGTCTGCAAACTTTGTCCTACTTACTGGATCAACAATGTTCTTAATTCCATTACCTAGTGTACATACCAACAGCCATAAACAAAAGAGCAACTAATGACTGAGCCAACCAAGAGCCACAGACGAAACCAACACATGCTTGCACATGCACTGAAGCTACAACTCTTATCAAGGTAAAAATAAAAGAGAAAATTGCTTATTCTCTCATAGATGTTGGTTTGCCGATCTGCATCAGTAAATGCGTTCTTTTTCATCCAAGGCAAATAAGCAAAAGATTGTACTAGACATCTAATCGACAGTGTTCTTAATTCCACTAGCATATGTGTAGTTCTAAGTTCATGCACTAATAGTTTGCCTGCAGAGAGCTTCCTAACCAGGTTTGGTGTGTTTTACTATTTGATCCGTTAGGTAGCTATTATGCATCAAGATTCGTCTGAAATCCTAAGAAAACACAATAAGGTTTTCTTTGGCTGGGGTTGTTGCCGATCTGAATTAAGGATGGAGTGTTTGGCAGATCCAGTCTGCAAAATTTATCTTACTTACTAGGACAGCTGACCAATATTGTTCTTAACTCCACTTCCTACTGTACACAGTAGCAGCCATGAAGTGCATCAGTAGCAACGAGCACAGGCGCAACACAGGATAGAGCGCAGCCATGAAGTCAAGTTAACAATATCTGCCAAAACCTAATACAAATGAATCATATGAATAAAAATGATTGATGCAGAATCCAAAATGGCAACTGGCATACATCGCTGGAACCAATTGTGCATATATGGTAATTATGAGTTTTACTTTGTAGATAATTAGATACTGAATTAGACGTTCGTGCCAGAATGACATGTTCTCGTCGAAGCATGCGTCGGTCATTTTGTGTTTTACCTTCATCTCCAGGGCCATGAGCGTTACTTTCAGGCGGGTATCCTCGGGCCTGCATCCTTCATACAATGGAGTAACCGCGTCTAACTCAAGTTGATCCATCTTGGCTTTCTCTCGGGCGACAGCTCTTGCGTTATCCGTCTGCTTGAGAAGCAGCTCTTGAATATGAGGGTCCTGCACCCAGCCCATCGATGGTCCAGCGTCGTCTGCTCCGCCGGCATCATCATCTTCATGATCATGCCCGTCGCCTGCTCCGGCATCTTCCTCATCATCATGTCCTGCATCTTCTACATGATGACTGTGTACAGCATCACAGTCGTGATCATCTCCAGGGGATTCTTCGTCTTCTCGCCCGCCCGAGCCGCGGTGGTTGTCTTGCTGCCCTTCCTCATTTCTTGCCCGGCCCGCATGGACGACTTCGTAGTCATCTTCATCACCTTGCCACCGATAGCCATCCATGAAACCACGCAACAGCAGGTGGTCCCGCACCTGCCCGGAATCCGGGTCTGCAAGAAGGCTCTTCAGCTTGCATCTTCGACACGGACATCTTATCTCCGTCTCGTTCTTTTGAAGCATTTCGGCCTTCGCGGACCTCAAAAACCTATTCACGATGCCTTCGGTCATCGTGCGGACCATGGTCGCCTGCGGGGTAGAGCAAAACGATATTTTAGAACCAAACAAAAATTTGGCATGACCTTCCCAAAAAATAGGACCAAAAAGAATGCTTAATGCCAAAATTCTCGCCGAAACGGAAATGAATCAACATTCCGGCAAAATATTGGCAACTATCGCATATCAAATACCGGTACACCTCCAAACACAAACACATATGCAACACCACAAACATATGCAACACCACGAACATACATAGATCTAGCTAGGCCGTAAAAAGTGCATGTGCACATTGTTGTAAGGAGAACAACCTAAATATAGCTTCCCCCCTTACTTACCTATTAAAACAAGGTAATTTAACCACTTAATTTGAATGAATCTATGGTGGAAATGAGGTGAAAAAGAGGAGGCACCCGAGACAAGGAGGAGGTGGAGAGAATGAAGTGGGGAGAAAGTGAGTGTGTGGGTAGGAGAGGCTGTCCCAAATATCTTGTTGCTGCCCACTTACTAATGGCGCACCTCTTGCATGGTGCGCCATTAGTACTTACAACTACTAATGGCGCACTTGGGAAGGATGCGCCATTAGTATGTTTGGATAGGCGCACTAGTTCAAAAAAAAATCCTATACTAATGGCGCACCCACTGCCTGGTGCGCCATTAGTAGTTACAACTACTAATGGCGCACTTGGGCAGGATGCGCCATTAGTATGTTTGGATAGGCGCACTAGTTCAAAAAAAAATTCTATACTAATGGCGCACCTGCTGCCTAGTGCGCCATTAGTAGTTACAACTACTAATGGCGCACTTTGCCGGGATGCGCCATTAGTATGTTTGGACAGGCGCACTAGTTAAAAAAAAATTGATACTAATGGCGCACCCGTAGCATGGTGCGCCATTAGTTGTTTAAACTCTAATGGCGCATCAGATTGTGGTGCGCCATTAGTATATACTAATGGCGCACCATCTTTCTGGTGCGCCATTAGTGTCAATCCCATCTATAGCCATTTTCCTAGTAGTGAGGGTGGCACTGATAGTGAAAGTCCATCAACACCAGCCAGCCCTGCCAGGGCCTTCTTCACTAGGGGTGCAACGACCTTGGATCTCTTGCTGTTGGAGCTCTCCGGCAAGTCATCAACACGCGTAGCACACTATGAAGAGGTACGCTTCCCGGATTACTTGCCAACGTCCTTGCTACCCTTCTTCTTTCCTCTGTTCTCCTTGGCGGGAACTACCGCTGTCGTTGCCTCTGCCGCGACTGCGCCCCGGTACATCTTGTCCACGCAAATGATTGTATCCTTCTCATCTGATGGGATGGTAATGACTCCCATAGGTCCAAGAATCTTCAAGGTGTTGTAGGCATAGTGGGATGCGCCATGAATTTAGCCAGGGCTGGGCGGCCAAGGATCCCATTGCATGGCAGGGTAAGGTCAACGACATTAAAAACAATCTTCTCAGTCTGGTAGTTCAGCTCTCCCCCAAACATTACCGGCAACGTGGTCTTTCCCTTAGGATGACTCCTATCGGGATTAACTCCTTGAAACGTGCCGGTAACCTTTAACTCTTCCTGTCCTATCTGAGGTTTGCTGATAACTGCCGGGGAAATCAGATTCAACCCGGCCTCGCTGTCCACCAACATCTTTGTGACCTTGAGGTTGTGAATTGTTGGAGAGACCAACAATGGCAAACATCCTACCGCAGTAGTATGGTTAGGATGATCCTCTTCGTTAAAGATGATGGGCGTGCATGACCATTCGAGTGGCTTTCGGGCCTCTGGCGCTGGTTCCACGGCATTGACTTCCCGTGCCCATCGCTTAAGCTCACGGTGAGAGGCGTGCAAAGATGCATCCCCATCAATGCACATGGCGTCAGTGGCCTTCTGAAACTCCTGCTCACTGGTTTCCTCTTCATCCCCTCCATCACTCTCATCATCACGGGTTTCCTTCTCTGGACCTATGGCAGGTTTTCCTTGGTTCCGGAAGGGTTTGCCGGGGCGATTCACTTCACTACCTCGGCCCTTACCGCCGGCAACATTCTGACCCTTTTCCATGCCACGCTTCTCATACTCTGCTCTCCGTCTCTTGACGAGCTGCTCAACGTGATAGCTCTCTTAAAGGTTGTGGCCTTTGGTCCGATGAATCTTGCAATACGGCCCATCACCTTTGCCGGCCTTCTCGACAGCCGCGGCCTCCCGGCAGTCAGCGCACATGGTAGCTTCCTTACCAGGGACCTCATCTTTGGCCTTCTTGCCAGTACTAGGTGTACCCGATCCTTCTGCGGTCATCACTGTCTTATCCTTCCGCTTCTTACTGTGCTTCTTGCTCTTCTTCTGACTGGTTGATTCAACATCATCCTCTGAATCGATATTGGTGCAATCTTCCTCTCCGGGCAACTTCCTTCCCTCCTCCATCTGAGCTAACTTATCCACCAAGGTATAGAGCTCCTTCATAGTCTTGGGCAACCGCACGTTCTTCTTGGAAAGCTATCACAGCTGCCGGATGGATATTTGGGATTTTCCTATGGACTTTGCTGAACCTGGATATTTGGGATTTTCCTATGGACTTTGCTGAACCTCTGTAAATACTTACGGAGGGTGTCTCCTTCCTTCTGTTGGAGAAGCTACAAGTCGCTGGGTCGGCCTGGATCTTGATGGCCGCCAGTGGAAGCGCCCATGAACTTGTGGCACAGGTCGGCCCATGACGAAATGGAGTTCTCCGGCAGGTGCATCAGCCAAGACCTTGCATTGGACTTGAGGGCCAAAGGGAAGTAGTTGGCAAAAACGTTCTCATCTCTTCCCCCGATAGCCTGAACAGCGATGGTGTAGATGCTCAGACACTTTGCCGGGTTCGTTCTCTCGTCGTACTTCTAGGGTATCTCTAGCTTGGATGTGCGAACGGATGGCCAACAGACATACCGCAGCTCACAAGTGAAGGTTGGGCACCCAACCTCAAAAGGTAGGCACCCGCCAACCCCGAGCGCAGGCTCGTCAACGTCGGAGCCATCGCGCCCATTGGTCCGGCAGTGGTCGTTGTGGCGCCGCTCGATGGTGATGCACGTGTGTAGGATCGAAAGTATGTGTAGAGGGGGGTGATTAGACTACTTGACCAAATAAAAATCTAGCCTTTTCCCAATTTTAAGTCTTGGCAGATTTTAGCAACTTAGCACTAGTCAAGCAATCAACCTACACATGCAAATCTAACAGTACAGCAAGGGAATGTAAATCATTGCATATGAAGGTAAAGGGGAGGAGTTTGGAGGGAGCAACCGCAATATAGACATGGAGATTTTTGGCGTGGTTTTGTTAGGTGGTGCTATCGTACATCCACGTTGATGGAGACTTCAATCCACGAAGGGTAACGGCTGCGCAAGTCCACAGAGGGCTCCACCCATGAAGGGTCCATGAAGAAGCAACCTTGTCTATCCCACCATGGCCATTGCCCATGAAGGACTTGCCTCACTTGGGTAGATCTTCACGAAGTAGGCGATCTCCTTGCCCTTACAAACTCCTTGGTTCAACTCCACAATCTTGACGGAGCCTCCCAAGTGACACCTAACCAATCTAGGAGACACCACTCTCCAAAAGGTAACAGGTGGTGTGTTGATGATGAACTCCCTGCTCTTGTGCTTCAAATGATAGTCTCCCCAACACTCAACTCTCTCTCACACATATTTGGCTATGGTGGAAAGATGATTTGAGTGGAAATCAACTTGCGGAAGGCTAGAGATCAAGATTCTTGTGGTTGGATTGGAATGTCTTGGCCTCAACACATGAGTAGGTGGTTCTCTCTCGAAAATGAATGTTGGAAGTGTAGGCATGTTCTGATGGCTCTCTCCCTGAATTAAGAGTGGGTGGAGGGGTATATATAGCCTCCACACAAAATCTAATAGTTACACACAGATTCCCAAACTCAGCGAGACCGAATGGTGAAACTCGGTCAGACCGATTTGGTTCAAAATGTGAGCGTTAGGCTTTTCTGTGAGACCAACATGATCAACTCAGTGGGACCAATGTGCTAGGGTCGGGGCATAGCTAGATCTCGATGGGACCAATTTCAGTAATAGGCAAACAGAGAGTTGGTCAGGCAAACTCGGTGGGACTAATCGCTCATTTCGGTGAGACCGAAATGTTACGAAAAGGAAACATCAAGTTTGCATTGCGAACTCGGTGGGACCGATCGCTCATTTTCGTGAGACCGAAACGTTACAAAGGGAAACCGAGAGTTTGCAATCCCATCTCGATGAGACCGAGATCCCTATCGGTGAGACCAAAGTTATTAGGGTTTGTGGCAGTGGCTATGTCAAATGAACTCGATGGCGCCGGATAGATCAAATCGGTGGGGCTGAGTTTGACTTTAGGTTTAGAACATGTGTGGATATGAGAAAGTGGTTGAGGTTTTTTTGGAGCATATCACTAAGCATTTTGAGCGTGTAAGACGTTAAGCAACACCTCATCCCCTTTTAATAGTATTGGATTTCCTATGGACTCAATGTGATCTTGGATCACTTAAATGAAAATGTAGAGTCTTGAGTATTAGTTCGATGAACTTTCTGAAATGATCATCTTGCAAGAGTATTAGTTCAATGAGATATATGTTGTTAAGAATTACCAAAACCACCCAGGGATTAGTTGCACTTTCAATCTCCCCCTTTTTGGTACTTGATGACAACATATATATCAAAGCTTCGACAAATGATAATAAGAAAGAAATACATCATCGCTCTAGTAAGTATGTGATAAGAAAGAGCTCCCCCTAAATTTGTGCATTATTTAAAATTTTCTTTTGAATGCAAATGCACAAACAATTATGATCATGGCTTACTCTTCCATGTCACATACATCTTGGTGGAGCACTCGAAATGATGAAGTATGGATCATGCACTCATCATCAAGGCAAAGTGTGACTGTTCATACATAAGAGATAGAGAATATCATCATCCAAGCACAAACATTATGTATGATATGATCAAACACATGACCATACAAGTATCTCACACACATAGCCATAAAGTATCGTCCAAGCAAGCAAGCAAATAAGTAGCAAAAAGAGCCAAAAAGAAGCAAATCTCTCTCTCTCTCTCTCACTCTCGAAGCCTATGATCTATACACTTTCTCCCCCTTTGGAAACAAGTTGCCAAAAAGCTTGAAAATGCATAGTGCTATGCGGCTCTCTATGCTTCATCTTCGAGAGGCGGTGTTGAGAGGACACGAAGGACGAATTCATTTGCTGAAGTTGTTGGAGCTGGTGGAGTTGCAACCAGAGGGGCAACTGAAGTTGTGGCTGCAGGTGTTGATGCAGTAGCTCTTATGTCTATCACATGCACTGCTGTAGATCTCTGTGCCCTAGGCACTCTCTAAAAAAGCATCTGTGGTAGCTTTCCCTTTCCTCCCTTCAGCTTCTTCTTGGAGCTGCTCAATAGCTTTTTGCATTTCTGTCCCCTTCAAGTCAAGATCATAGAACTTTGTTTCAATGATCCTCTCCAGGCTCTCTTGATTCTTAGTGAGGGTGGCCTATCCTTTCCCAATCCTCAAAGTGGCATGAATAGGATATCCAAGTTGACCTTGCTTTGACTTGAGGTAAACTTGTGAAGCCTATTCAGCACTTGGCATCTTGGTTGCCTTCTCAGCTTTTGCTTTCTCTCTCTTCTCTTGAGCCACTACTGATGTGGGATCTTCATCATTCATGACAACTGTGTTGTCCTCAAACTCGGGCCTCAAGGGAAGGTACTCTTTGTCCAACAGATACACACCTTTGCTCATCTTGGAGATAATCAGCGTCTAGATGTGTGGAGCATACCCACATGATCTTTTATGGTATGCTGCTATTCTCTTGATGGTCTCAACAATCAAACTCATCACTTTAAACTTCTGGGCAATTCAAATAGCTGAAGCAAGTTGATGGAATGGCTTCTGATCATTATGTGATCTCCTTATTTGGGTAACAAGGTGTGCCTCAAAATGGTATTCATGGTGGCCAGTCCTGACATTTGATAGTATACTGAGCCTAGTTTATGTATCTCCAAGGCCTTGTCAGGTATCTCCTTGTACATGTTGGCCATGGAGTGGTGGTCCTTCTTGCGCTAAGCATAGACATCAATATCTTCCTCAGCTTCTTCAGGAGCATTAATGAGCTTGTCCCACTCAACAACAGAAGACTGGTACCTAGTACCTTCAGACATCCAAACAATCTTGCCATCTGGGTAGAAGTGAGCTGTTGAATACAACTGCATGATAAGCTCTTCATTCCACTTGGTCAATTTCTGACCCACAAAAGTGTCAACTCCATTGAGTTTGAAGCCCTCATGCACTCCAGGAAAATGATCTTCATTGGCATAAATGTATTTCCATCTTACCGACTGCATGTCACACACAATGGGCTTCTTATCTGGGAGCACAGTCTCATAGAAGTCCTGTTGTTCCTTAGTGTGAAATCTGTAGTCCACAACAGTTCTTCTCCTCACAGCATAGGTATCTGCTTGTCTCCACAATTTGAGACCTGCATCCTTTCTATCCTTCATATTCTCAGCCACTGGATGATTGTCATCATGATCAGGTATCTTTGGCTTCAATTTTCCGAGCACTTGGTCTTCCTCTTCTTCTTCTTCAATCTCAGGCACTGGGGCCTTGTTCTTTTCTACAGCAGAATGTTTCTGGTGCTTCAATTTGGTGCAGACTTGGAAGCTTGAGCTGGAGCTTTGGGGGCAGTCTTAGGCTTTGAAGAAGTAACCCCAGACTTGATGGCATCCCCTATCAGGTTTTGAGACTTGGCAGGAGGTGCATCTTTCTCTTCCTCCTCCTCTTCTGCAGAATCTCTCACCATAGATGGCTTTCCAGTCACTCTGGCAATGGTTTTCCTAACCCTTTCCTTTCTTTTCTTTTCATCAGCATCTTATCTTGTCTCAAGAGTAAAATCCATAGTTTCTTGTGTCTAGCTTTGGACATTGTCACTCTTCTAGCAGGAGATTTCTTCTTCATGCCAGGATTGGTGGAGGTAGCAGCACCATATTCCTTCTTGAGCACTTTCTTTTTTGAGGTCACCTCCTCAACTTCAAAGTCCTCATCCTCTGATTCTGAGGTTTTCTTGTTCCTCTACATTGTTGTTGCCTTAGGCAGGTTGCTGGGAGTGCTTCTGCTCCCCTCATCATAGCTGTTAGAGGGACTAGTGCCCTCACTCATGTTGACTTGTTCCTCAAACTTGTTCTGGCTATCACTCTGATCTGACATGGATGACACTGCAAGCTGACCCTGTGAATAGCTATAGATGAGATAGAATGGATGAGCATCACAAAGTGCAGAGTTTTTGCATAACAATAGAGTCAAAAATTTAGTTTTAGTTTTCTACAGAAAGCATTTCGGAGCTACTAATTTGTAAACTCGGTGACACCAAAGCAACAATCTATGTCTAAACTAGTGATCTCGGTCAGACCGAGGCACACTTCGGTGACAATGATATTGCTAGGGTTTCATAAAGTTTTGTACTTGATCACACCGATTTGTAAGTTTTGGTCAGACTGGAAATCACAAGTGCAATGGCCTAAGCCAAATCGGTGAGACCGATTTCTACAACTCGGTCGGTCCGAGATGAGTTCTGCGGAAAACTAACCCTAAATTTTCGAATCAAATCTAAACTAAAGGATGTTTTCGCTGGGTAGGATGATCTCAAACTTGTCAAGAACCATGTTATTGTCTCTATGCTAGGAATCGGATTGAGAAAACACAGAGGATCGAACTCATACCCTAATTTGGCGATGAGCTTGTTACGACGGCAACGACGGTGGAGATTTCTGTTGACGGTGATGGAGACCAGCGGCGGGAGGTCGCTGGGGATGAGGATACGATCCGGAGACCTGAGTCAGCAGATCAGGATATGCGCCGGTGAAGGGTTTTCGGAGGAATTTCCAATATTTGGCCCGTGGGTATATATATCCCAACCCTATCAGTGTGACCGAGTGGAACAACTCGGTGGCACCAAGATGCAAAATTGCAAGCGGCTACTGCAACTCGGTGTGACTAAATTGTTCAAATAGATTGCACCAAGATTGAAAAACTAGATCAACTCAATGAAATTGGTTTGACCGAAAGGAATGAATCGGTCAGACCGAAATGCATAGAGAGGTTTTGGAAGTTTAAGTCTATGACGAAACGGTGACTCCGAATGCTCCTCACCCAGAGGGTTCGAATTTGACTTGATATAACATTGTGATGTAGCATGAATAGAGTTTGAGACGAGAAAAGCATAGATATCTAGAGAGAGTTCTTAGGCATTATTGTCCATCCATTTGGCAAAAGAAAAAGAGCCAAACAATCAAAGCAACAAATAGATGTCCTCGATTGAGAAAAATATGCAATCAACATGCTCACGCAAAAAAAATGGCAAATGAAATATGTGGCAAAGCATGCACAATCACTCTATCATCTATCAAGCAATTGGCGATGACTAGGTCATCTATATATGAGTATATTGACTTAGGAGTCAAATGAGAACATTTGATCATAGGTCATACTCATCGTTTAAGCACAAGTGAGGTTACCACTTTTACATAAAGCATTGTTGTGCTCACACCATTGGAGTTGCTTTAGCCAAATTCTTAGAGTAAAGCTCCCCCTAGATGTGATATCCCCCCAAAGAGGGATGAACTACCCTTGAGTTTTGTCAATGATGACTTCATGTAGGTGTTAAAGATGTGAATGCTCATTGTGGATGTAGATCATTTGGAGCAATCCATTGGAGTGAGTTGCACTTTCAATACCTACATGGGTTAGTCCCACAAGGAACAAACAAGGATATCCATAGACATAGAGTGAAGCACACACAAGATGATGTCCATGAAAGCATTAGATTACCTTGTCCCTTGTCTGACCAACAAGAGTGTTTGTGACTCCTTGAACTAGTGTAAGATGTGGAAATTGTTTGCAATTGTCCTTGCCAAAATGAATATGAGTGAAGAATGTTGGCAGAGTCACCCTCAAGAACTCTTTAGTTCTTCTTCTTTGGGATCCACGCATCTTGATGGGAATCCTTGGGGTTGTAGATGTACTTGATGAAGTAGAACTTGATGTAGACTTGGTAACCCACTTGACCAAGGCCTTTGGACCTTCTTCAAATGCATCACTCTCCTCTTGAAGCTTGTCCTTGCGTTTTAGCTTGTGGTCTTGTGGTGGAAGATCATCTTGAGCTTGTGTCCCCTTGGAGGAAGTAGGATCATACTTCTCTTGTTGAGGAACAAACTTCGTCTTGGGGTATTGATCTTCTTCCCACTCAACTGCATTGGCATTGAACTTTCGTTCAAAACCAACACCTTGATTCTTCTGGTGCCTTCCTTGCTTGCGTACAATTTCTCAAATTGTTTACTTCAGTCAAGACTCTTGTAAACACCTTTCTCTATAATTCCCTTCAATAAGCTATTTTCTTGCTCAAGTGTAACTTGGCTAAGAGAATCATTAGTGCAATCAAGAGAACTACTAGAAACAACAATATTGGATTTAGCATGATTATTTTTACTACTAGAAGAAGAATCTTTCTTACTCTTGTTGCTAGATTTTACTTGTGGCGTGTAAGTAGACAAGAGTAAATGCTTGGCAATGTAAGAAGAACTTTTCTTCCTAACATCATCATTGATGGCTTTTAAGAACTCATGTTATTGCTGAAGGTTGAGCTTCTCGAAGCATAGCTTCTCATGACTTTTTAAAAGTTCTCGATGATCTTTTAAAGTAGTTTCATGTGCTAACTTAAAAGTGTTTAGTTCTTTAGTTAGACGCTTAATCTCCTTCTTATCATTGTCATTCGTTTCATCTTGATTAGCATGATTAGTAGCAATGTCATCATAGCATGCATCAATAGAGTTGTCAACAAGTAAATCATCATCACCAAGCAAGTCTTCATCACTATTGAAATCAACATACTCGAGGTGTGATACCTTGGGGCCTTTAGCCATGAAGCATCTTCCAATTCCTTCATTTGGTGACTCAAATATGTCATAGGAGTTGGTTGACACAAGTGCTAGACCGGCAACACCTTCATCTTGAGTATATGGAATCAGAGTGATAACTTCTCTCGGAGTGGTGGTCGGAGTCGGAACAGGATACCCATTCACCAACATCTGCTTTTTGTCTTCATTTTCTATAGCTCCTTGATGACTTGTCCTTCCTTTCCGAATCCTTGCTTCTGCGGGAGGTTCTTCGTTCATAGCGATCATCTCTACTCCTTCTCTCTCTTGGAGGTGATTCTTCCCTTTTGCTTAGGTGAATCTTCACTTCTTTTGTAGGGAGCCGTACACTCATTGGAGTAGTGTCCGGGTCTTCCACAATTGTAGCAATTTCACTCACGACTAGAACATATTTTGTCATTGTAGGACCTTGACTTTGAACTCCTTTCCTTGCTTCTACTCTTGTAGAACTTGTTGAAATTCTTCACCATTATGCTCGATTCTTCATTGAAGGCTTGTTTCTCACTTGATGATGTAGGAGCATCACATGAGGCTTTGTAAGTGATACATCTCCAATGTATCTATAATTTTTGATTGTTCCTTGCTATTATATTACCCATTTTGGATGTTTATGGGCTTTACTTTACACTTTTGTATCATTTTTGGGACTAACCTACTAATCGGAGGCCCAACCCGAATTGCTATTTTTTTGCCTATTTCAGTGTTTCGAAGAACAGGAATATCAAACGGAGTACAAACGCGAGGGAACCTTCGGGAGCGATCATTTTGCAACAAATGCAAACCTAGAGACTTGGAGTGGACGTCAAGAAACAAGCGAGGCGGCCATGAAGGTGCCCGGCGTGCCTCCTATAGGTGGGCGCGCCCCCCACCCTCATGGGCCCCTCGAGCATCCACCGACCTACTTCTTCCTCCTATATATACACACGTACCCTGAAACCATAGGGGAGCACCACGAAAACCTAATTCCAGCGCCGCAACCTTCTGTATCCGTGAGATCCCATCTTGGAGCCTTCACCGGTGCTCTACCGGAGGGGGAATTGACCATGGAGGGCCTCTCCATCATCTCCAAGGCCCTTCCGATGAGTTGTGAGTAGTTTACAACAGACCTTTGGGTCCATAGTTATTAGCTAGATGGCTTCTTCTCTCTCTTTGAATCTCAATACAGAGTTCTCCTCGATCTTCTTGGAGATCTATTCAATGTGACTCTTTTTGCATTGTGTTTGTTGAGATCCGATGAATTGTGGGTTTATGATCAAGTTTATCTATGAGAAATATTTGAATCTCCTCTGAATTCTTTTATGTGTGATTAAGTTATCTTTGCAAGTCTCTTCGAATTATCAGTTTGGTTTGGCCTACTAGATTGATCTTTCTTGCAATGGGAGAAGTGCTTAGCTTTGGGTTCAATCTTGCGGTGTCCATTCCCAGTGACAGCAGGGGCAACAAGGCACGTATTGTATTGTTGTCATCGAGGATAAAAAGATGGGGTTTATATCATATTGCATGAGCTTATCCCTCTACATCATGTCATCTTTCTTAATGCGTTACTCCGTTCTTTATGAACTTAATACTCTAGATGCATGCTGGATAGCAGTCGGTGTGTGGAGTAATAGTAGTAGATGCAGGCAGGATTCGGTCTACTTGTCACATACGTGATGCCTATATACATGATCATGCCTAGATAATCTCATAATTATTCGCTTTTCTATCAATTGCTCGATAGTAATTTGTTCACCCACCGTAATACTTATGGTATCTTGAGAGAAGCCACTAGTGAAACCTATGTCCCCGGGGTCTATCTCTTATCATATAAGCTTTCAATCTACTTTTATTTGCATCTTTACTTTTCCAATCTATATCATAAAAATACCAAAAATATTTATCTTATCATATTATCTCTATCAGATATCACTTTCACAAGTGGCCATGAAGGGATTGACAACCCCTTTATTGAGTTGGTTGTGAGTTCTTGTTTGTTTGTGTAGGTGCGTGGGACTTTTGAGGAGCCTCCCACTGGATTGATACCTTGGTTCTCAGAAACTGAGGGAAATACTTACACTACTTTGCTGCATCACCCTTTCCTCTTCAACGAAAACCAACGCAAGATCAAGACGTAGCAAGAAGGATTTCTGGCGCCGTTGCCGGGGAGGTCTTCGCTCAAGTCAAGACATACCAAGTACCCATCACAAACTCCTCTCCCTCGCATAACATTATTTGCCATTTGCCTCTCGTTTGCCTCTCCCCCACTTCACCCTTGCCATTTTATTTGCCCTCTCTTTCCCAATCTCCTCTCTCTTTCGCTTGCCTTTTTGTTTGCTTGTGTGTTGGATTGCTTGTCGCTATGGTGCAAGATAATACCAAATTGTGTGACTTTTCCAATACCAATAATAATGATTGCCTTAGTACTCCGATTGCTCCTCTTAATGATGTTGAGTCTTGTGAAATCAATGCTGCTTTGCTGAATCTTGTTATGAAAGATCAATTTTCTCCGGCCTTCCTAGTGAAGATGCCGCTACCCATCTAAACAACTTTGTTGATTAGTGTGAGATGCAAAAGAAGAAAGATATGGATAATGATATTGTTAAATTGAAGTTATTTCCATTTTCACTTAAATATCGTGCTAAAGTTTGGTTTTTGTCTTTGCCTAAGAATAGTATTGATTCGTGGATTAAGTGCAAAGATGCTTTTATCTCTAAGTATTTTCCTCCCGCTAAGATCATCTCTCTGAGGAATAATATTATGAATTTTAAACAACTTGATCATGAGCATGTTTCCAATCTTGGGAAAGGATGAAATTGATGATTCGCAATTGCCCTACTCATGGTTTGAACTTATGGATGATCATACAAAAATTTTATGCCGGATTGAATTTTTCTTCTAGAAATCCTTTAGATTCGTCCGCGGGAGGCACTTTTATGGAAATCACCTTAGGAGAAGCTACTAAAATCCTTGATAATATTATGGCTAATTATTCTCAATGGCACACCGAAAGATCTACTAGTAAAAAAGTGCACGCTATAGAAGAAATTAATGTTTTGAGTGGAAAGATGGATGAACTTATGAAATTGTTTGCTACTAAGAGTGCTCCTATTGATCCCAATGATATGCCTTTGTCTACTTTGATTGAGAATAATAATGAATCTATGGATGTGAATTTTGTTGGTAGGAATAATTTTGGTAACAATGCTTACAGAGAAAACCTTAATCCTAGACCGTTCCCTAGTAATTCCTCTAATAATTATGGAAATTCCTACAATAATTATTATGGTAATTTTAATAAGATGCCCTATAATTTTGAGAATAGTGTTAAATAATTTATGATATCTCAAAAGAATTTTAATGCCTTGCTTGAAGAAAAATTGCTTAAAGTTGATGGTTTGGCTAGGAACGTTGATAGACTTTCGCTTGATGTTGATTCTTTGAAACTTAGATCTACTCCTCCTAAGCATGATATCAATGAGTCTCTCAAAGCTATGCGAATTTCCATTGATGAGTGCAAAGAAAGAACTGCTAGATTGCGTGCTAAGAAAGATTGCTTTGTAAAAGCGTGTTCTTCTAGTTTCCATGAAAATAATTATGAAGATCTAAAATTTATTGATGTGTCCCCTATTAAATCTTTGTTTTCCAATATGAATCTTAATAATGATGGGACTGGAGATGAGTCAACTTTAGTTAAAAGGCATCCCAATGATTCGGAGTTTTTAGATCTTGATGCTAAATTTGGTAAAAGTGGGATTGGAGAGGTCAAGACTTTAAATAGCATTGAACCCACTATCTTGGATTTCAAGGAATTTAATTATGATAATTTTTCTTTAGTAGATTGTATTTCCTTGTTGCAATCCGTGTTGAATTCTCCCCATGCTTATAGTCAAAATAAAGCTTTTACCAAACATATTGTTGATGCCTTGATGCAATCTTATGATGAAAAACTTAATTTGGAAGTTTTTATACCTAGAAAACTTTATGATGAGTGGGAACCTACTATAAAGATTAAAATTAAAGATCATGAGTGTTATGCTTTGTGTGATTTGGGTTCTAGTGTTTCCACGATTCCGAAAACTTTATGTGATATTCTAGCTTTACATGATTTTGATGATTGCTCTTTAAATTTGCACCTGCGGATTCTACCATTAAAAAGCCTATGGGAAGAATCAATAATGTTCTTATTGTTGCAAATAGGAATTATGTTCCTGTAGATTTTATTGTTCTTGACATAGATTGCAATCTTTCTTGTCCTATTATTCTTGGTAGACCTTTACTTAGAACGATTGGTGCAATTATTGATATGAAGGAAGGGAATATTAGATTCCAATTTCCATTAAGGAAAGGTATGGAGCACTTTCCAAGAAAGAAATTTAAATTACCTTATGAATCTATCATGCGAGCTACTTATGAATTGAGTGCCAAAGATGGCACTACTTAGATCTATCCTCGCTTTTATGCCTAGCTTGGGGCATTAAACAATAGCGCTAGTTGGGAGGCAACCCAATTTTATTTTTGTTTTTTGTTTTTTATTAAGTTTAGTAATAAATTTTTCATCTACCTTTTGTTTAGATTTGTTTTCATATTTTAATTAGTGTTTGTGCCGAGTAGAACCTATAGGATAACCTATGGTGATAGTTAATTTGATTCTGCTGAAAAACAGAAACTTTGCGCGCACGAAAATAATTTTATTAATTCACAGAAACTAGATTTTGCGCTGATTCTTTTTGCTGTATATCAAAAGACAAATTTCCCAGGACTTACTAGTTTTGTAGGATATTTAGAGTTTCAGAAGTATTCGAGAGTTACAGATTGCTACAGACTATTCTGCTTTTGACAGATTCTGTTTTTTGTGTGTTGTTTGCTTATTTTGATGCATCTATGGCTAGTATGTAGGGGTATGAACCATAGAGAAGTTGGAATACAGTAGGTTTAACACCAATATAAATAAATAATGTGTTCATTACAGTACTTTATTTGGTGGGTTTTCTTTCTTGCACTAACGGGGCTTATGAGATTTCCTGTTGAGTTTTGTGTTGTGAAGTTTTCAAGTCTTGGGTAAAGATTTGATGGATTATGGAATGAGGAGTGGAAAGAGCCTAAGCTTGGGGATGCCAAGGGCACACCAAGATATTCAAGGATAACCAAAATCCTAAGCTTGGGGATGCCCCGGAAGGCATCCCCTCTTTCGTCTTCGTCTATCGGTAACTATACGTGGAGCTATATTTTTATTCGCCACATGATATGTGTTTTGCTTGGAGCGTCTTTTATGATATTAGTCTTTAAGTTTTATTTTACCACAATCATCCTTGCTGTACACACCTTTTTGTAGAAGCCCACTTGATTAGAATTTATTAGAATACGCTATGTGCTTAACTTATATCTTTTGAGCTAGATAGTTTTGCTCTAGTACTTCACTTAAATCATTTAGAGCACGGGAGTAGATTGATTTTGTAGAAATTGTTGATCTCTCATGATTCACTTATATTTTTTTGAGAGTCTCTTAGAACAGAATGGTATTTGCTATGGTTATAAAATTGGTCCTAGAATGATGGGCATCCAAGTTGGGTATAATAAAAACTATCATAGAAAGTGAATTGGATGCTATGATCAATTTGATGCTTGATAATTGTTTTGAGATATTAGAGGTGGTAATGTTAGAGTCATGCTAGTTGGGTGATTATGAATTTATAGAATACTTGTGTTGAAGTTTGTGATTCCCGTAGCATGCACGTATGGTGAACCGCTTTGTGATGAAGTTGGAGCACAATTTTATTTATTGATTGTCTTCCTTATGAGTGGCGGTCGGGGACGAGCGATGGTCCTTTCCTACCAATCTATCCCCCTAGGAGCATGCGCGTAGTACTTTGTTTTCAATTACTTGTAGATTTTTGCAATAAGTATATGAGTTCTTTATGACTAATGTTGAATTCATGGATTATAAGCACTCTCACCCTTCCACCATTTCTAGCCTCTCTTGTGCCATGCAACTTTCGCCGGTACCATACACCCACCATATACCTTCCTAAAAACAGCCACCATACCTACCTATTATGGCATTTCCATAGCCATTCCGAGATATATTTCCATGCAACTTTCCACCGTTCCGTTTATATGACACACATCATCATTGTCATATTGCTTTTGCATGATCATGTAGTTGACATCGTATTTGTGGCAAGGCCACCTTCATAATTTTCATACATGTCACTCTTGATTCATTGCATATCCCGGTACACCACCGAAGGCATTCATATAGAGTCATATCTTGTTCTAAGTATCGAGTTGTAATCTTGAATTGTAAGTAAATAAAAGTGTGATGATCTTCATTATTAGAGCATTGTCGCAGTGAGGAAAGGATGATGGAGGCTATGATTCCCCCACAAGTCAAGATGAGACTTCGGACTTTATATTACAAAAAAGAGAAAGGACAAATAAAAAAAGAGAAAGGCCAAATAAAAAAGAAATGAGAGAAAAAGAGAGAAGGGACAATGCTACTATCCTTTTTACCACACTTGTGCTTCAAAGTAGCACCATGATCTTCAAGATAGAGAGTCTCCTATGTTGTCACTTTCATATACTAGTGGTAATTTTTTTCATTATAGAACTTGTCTTGTATATTCCAATGATGGGCTTCCTCAAAATGCCCTAGGTCTTCGTGAGCAAGAAAAATGGATGCACACCCAATTAGTTTCTTTTGTTGAGCTTTCATATATTTATAGCTCTAGTGCATACGTTGCATGGAAATCCCTACTCACTCACATTGATATCTATTAATGGGCATCTCCATAGCCCGTTGATATGCCTAGTTGATGTGAGACTATCTTCTCTTTTTTTGTCTTCTCCACAACCACCATTCTATTCCACATATAGTGCTATGTCCATGGATCACGCTCATGTATTGCGTGAAAGTTGAAAAAGTTTGATATTACTAAAGTATGAAACAATTGCTTGGCTTGTCATTGGGGTAGTGCATGTTTAAATACTTTGTGTGATGAAGATAGAGCAACAGCCAGACTATATGATTTTGTAGGGATAACTTTCTTTAGCCATGTTATTTTGAGAAGACATGATTGCTTAGTTAGTATGCTTGAAGTATTACTATTTCTTATGTCAATATGAACTTTTATTTTGAATCATCTGGATCTGAACATTCATGCCACAATAAAGAAAATTACATTGAGAATTATGCTAGGTAGCATTCCACATCAAAACTTCTGTTTTTATCATTTACCTACTCGAGGACGAGCAGGAATTAAGCTTGGGGATGCTTGATACGTCTCCAACATATCTATAATTTTTGATTGTTCCATGCTATTATATTACACGTTTTGGATGTTTATGGGCTTTAATTTACACCTTTATATCATTTTTGGGACTAACCTACTAACCGGCGGCCCAGCCCGAATTGCTGCATTTTTGCCTGTTTCAGTGTTTCGAAGAAAAGGAATATCAAACAGAGTCCAAAAGCGATGAAACCTTCGGGAGCGATCTTTTTGGAACAAATGCAAACCTGGACACTTGGAGTGGAAGTCAACAAACAAGCAAGGTGGCCACGAGGGCGCCCGGCGCGCCCCCCACCCTTGTAGGCCCCTCGAGCATCCACCGACGTACTTCTTCCTCCTATATATACCCATGTACCCTGAAATCATCGAGGAGCACCACAAAAACCTAATTCCACCGCCGCAACCTTCTGTATCCGCGAGATCCCATCTTGGAGCCTTCGCCGCCGCTCCTCTGGAGGGGGAATCGACCATGGAGGGCCTCTACATCATCTCCAAGGCCCTTCCAATGAGTTGTGAGTAGTTTACCACAGACCTTCGGGTCCATAGTTATTAGCTAGATGGATTCTTCTCTCTCTTTGAATCTCAATACAAAGTTCTCCTCGATCTTCTTGTAGATCTATTCGATGTAACTCTTTTTGCAGTGTGTTTGTCGAGATCCGATGAATTGTGGGTTTATGATCAAGTTTATCTATGAGAAATATTTGAATCTCCTCTGAATTCTTTTATGTGGATTAAGTTATCTTTGCAAGTCTCTTCGAATTATTAGTTTGGTTTGGCCTACTAGATTGATCTTTCTTGCAATGGGAGAAGTGCTTAGCTTTGGGTTCAATCTTGCGGTGTCCTTTCCAGTGACAGCAGGGGCAGCAAGGCACGTATTGTATTGTTTTCATTGAGGATAAAAAGATGGGGTTTATATCATATGGCATGAGTTTATCCCCATACATCATGTCATCTGTATTAATGCGTTACTCCGTTATTTATGAACTTAATACTCTTGATGCACGCTACATAGCGGTCGATGTATGGAGTAATAGTAGATTAGTAGTAGATGCAGGTAGGAGTCGGTCTACTTGTCACGGACGTGATGCCTATATACATGATCATGCCTAGATAACCTCATAATTATTCGCTTTAATATCAATTGCTCGACAGTAATTTGTTCACCCACTGTAATACTTATGCTATCTTGAGAAGCCACTAGTGAAACCTATGGCCCCCGGGTCTATATCTTATCATATAAGCTTTCAATCTACTTTTATTTGCATCTTTACTTTTCCAATCTATATCTTAAAAATACCAAAAATATTTATCTTATCATATTATCTCTATCAGATCTCACTTTCGCAAGTGGCCATGAAGGGATTGACAACCCCTTTATTGCATTGGTTCCGAGTTCTTGTTTGTTTGTGTAGGTGCGTGGGACTTTTTAGGGGCCTCCTACTGGATTGATACCTTGGTTCTCAAAAACTGAGGGAAATATGTATGCTACTTTGCTGCATCACCCTTTCCTCTTCAAGGAAAACTAACGCAAGCTCAACACGTAGCAGTAAGCACCACTAGACTTGTTGTGAAGCTCTTCTTTATCCTTGAGTGACATCTCATGAGCAACAATTCTTCCAATGTCTTTGGTTGGCCTGAGATCTTTGCAATTTGGCATCATTTGGATCAAAGTGCACACTGTATCATATTTTCCATCCAAGGCTCTTAGGATCTTCTTGATGATGAATTTGTCGATCATCGCTTCACTTCCTAAGCTGGCAATCTCGTTTGTGATGAGAGCAAGCCTAGAGTACATTTCAGTGACACCTTCACCATCCTTCATTTTGAACTTGTCAAGCTGACTTTGAAGCACATCCATCTTGGATTCCTTGACGGAGTCTATTAGGGTTATGACTATTGGGTATGACCCAACCAGGAGGGGCCGGGTCATACCACCGGCGGTTCATAATGAGAAGGCCCAAGAAGATATTGAAGATGGCGGTTCATGAAGCAAGCATACTGAAGGCCCAATACCCGGAGGAGACTTGAGGCCCACGGGCATAAACCGCCATATGTTTAACTTGTATGTTAAGGAAGGTTTAGTTCTGTCACCGAGCCGGACACGTTGTGTATGAGCCGGTTGGGACTCTGTAAGCCGACGGGCATCAGCCTATGTATATAAAGGGGTGACCCGGCGGCGGGTTAAGGAAGTAAACAAGAAGTCGTGAACTAGGTCAAACGTATTCGCTCCATAGTAATCGAAACCCAAGCAATACAACCTAAAGCAGGAATAGGCCTTTACCTCATTGCGAGGGGCCGAACCTAGGTAAACTCTCTGTGTCCCTTGTGTCGTTTTAACCCCTTCAAGCTAACAACGTTGTGACGGCCCCACACCTAAGTCCTCATGCTAGGACATCTGCTGTGGCAAATCCACGATAGTTGGCGCCCACTATGGGGCCGGCGCACGGTGGTTTTGAGTTCTTGAAGGGCAGCTTCGTAGGGCTCAAGGGATACGCTATGGGCCGGATGACCAAGAGTCATCGCGGCAAGCTCTACATAGACGATGCAAACTGGGGCCCCGAGGCCAGCTCAATCGAGTACGGGTACCGGGTCCCCTTTGACAAAATCCATGTATTCATTGGCAATATTGGTGAGTCAGAAGCTGAGCCGGACACCTGCACCAACATCGTTGAGACGGCTCAGCGCACGCGACCTGCCAAGGTTCAAGCTGCCCCAAAGCATGTCTTTGTTGGCTTTACTCAAGGAGTGGATCTGGAAGGAGGATTTGGGTCCGGTGGTGAGACGGTCGTCTATTAAAGCGATGAATCCTCAACCGACGAGACCGATTCCATGTATCAGGTTCAGGATGGTGGGCTTGGGGGCTATTCCGATGGTGGCAGTATTCTGGACCCCTACGAGCCGCCAAACCGGGTAACAATCTTCATGGCCGGTACACAGCCAGGGCAGAATTCTTCAACTGCAGCCGCAATGATCTCTGGGTCATCAACGGCAACGGCAGCCGGGGCAGGAGGCCATGTGCTCCCGCCGACTCAAGTTTTATCTAAACTGTTGGATGCTTTGGCAACATTGTTAACAGCAGAGGTGACCCCGGAGAACCAAACTCAACATAGAGCAGACATTGCGAAGTTATGTGATGAGATAGCCCAAGCTATAGAGGATCTAAACGCTGAGAACACCCGGATGGCGATGGAGCGAGCCGCCTTGGAGAGGGAGGCAAAACGGCTTCAAGCAGAGAACTTTCGCTTGAGCTTGGACCGGGACGCACCAAACGCTATCTTCAATAGAAGGCATGTGAGCCGGTTGCCCCTGGTTTACAATACGAGGAACCTTTTCAACACGCCTGGGGCAGGAACCAGTAACCTACCTGGTGTGGATCAGTCGTTGAGGCGCCAGTGGCTGGAGAACCGGTTCAGCCACGTGCTGCAGAACACCCCCCCCATTTGAATTTGACCCCTCAGCACGTTCCGACGCCCCCGGGTCATTTTTCTAATCCTTTGGATAACATGATAGATGCGGCTACTCGATTGGCGGCTCTCCCGGTTCAGGATGAGTCGCGAGCGGAGATGGAAATACGGAGAGCCGTAGAGCTTCTTCAGATGGTTGTGGCTCAACAAGCGACTTATTCAAATAGTCACGATCGGATTCATTCAACACCACGTCCAAGCCGGAGTTATAGCAGACATATTGATGAACCAGTCATGTCAAGCAGTGAGCGGCACCGCAATCATCCTCGTAGGTCTAACCCGCCATGTGCTGGTAGTGATGCTCAGGCTTTGGTTGACTAGGGCAGAGCGTGACGTGAGGCGGAGCTAGCGGCTCAGTTGGTGGCTCAACAACAATCTCTGCTTTATCCGTCCATGTCTGTGGAGGCAGGAGTGACCTCTAGAACCTTGGGTGTGCCGTGTTTAGTGCCGGCTCTACGCAACGAGCGCTTCCCTAAGGATGTCAAGGGCCCCCGCAAGGTGCATAACTACACGGCGGATCATCCCGGATTGAGGGCTATGAGACGGCTATGGAGATGCTGGATGTTAGTGATGTTGCATGTGCTTAATATTTCACCATGATGTTGGACGGGACGGCTCGTACTTGGTTGAAAGTGCTGCCTGCTAATTCCATTGGGTCGTGGGCGGAGTTGAAAAAGCGATTTATTCAAAATTTTAAAGCTACATGCAAGCAGCCTATGTCAATTCTAGATTTGGGTTCTTGCATCCCAGGTGAAGGTGAATCAACGACAAATTGGGTGCGCCTGATCTCAGCTGTTATACACTCTCAGACAGTATCAACGACGGTTCAGCAGTCCTGGTGTTGGAGAAGAACTGTCGTTTTCTTCCCCTTAAGCAGAAATTGGGGTGGCTTAAGCGTAATTGCAATGATATGGGCGAGCTCATGGCGGCTCTCGTCAAGTACGCCGACTCTGATAGCACTAAAGTGTCACGACTGGTTTTCCAATAAAAATATTTATTGATAAACCAGTCTTTTGAGTCCAGTATGAGAGAAATCCTCCTCACTGGTAGACAATTTCTTGATACAATAAGCCAGTAGCCTAAAAATATATTACAGGGTTGAACTGTGGCTGCTCAACCAAATTATTACAAGCACGCCAATAATCATACATAATGGCGGACAGAACACAGTGGTGTGGAGACATACTACTAACTCAAAGATAGGCTGGTGGTGGAAAAACACAGCGGGAAGGGAAATACAAGACTCTAAGAATATCATTTCATCGAACGTCGAGGTTAGGCTCGATAAATTTATTTGGTAGCGGAAGCGGATATAAAACAGTGGCCAGATCCAGGGTTGCACGAGACTGACTGGGACTCCTCTAAGTGTCGGACTCGCTATCGAACTCTTCATCCATGAGATCGCCTTCGTCAGCATCTGGCCAAATCAACAAGCCAGTGAGTACTTTGAAAGTACTCGCAAGACAGTTCGGACGTAAGATATAACAAATGCATGCATGGATGCAACATGATTAATTCCTTAATGCACAATAAATAAAATTGGCATAACGGGTAAGTAAGAAGGGAAACGGCGGTAGTCCGCCTGAAATCCCACAGAGCATAAATAAGGACCGATCGGGTGTCTGAAGCGACGCCTCGAAAGGTGAACAAATAAAAATAAGGAAATGATGCCACAGTCGGGCATCTTAGCGACACCACATAAAGGGCTTTAAAAGAAATGCCACGGTCGGACGTCTGAGCGACATCGCAAAAAGGGCTTTAGAAGAAATGCCACAGTCGGACGTCTGAGCGACATCGCAGAAAGGGCTTTAAAAGAAATGCCACCATCGGACGTCTGAGCGACATCGCAGAAAGGGCTTTAAAAGAAATGCCACAGTCGGACGTCTGAGCGACATCGCAGAAAGGGCTTTAAATGAAATGCCACCATCGGACGTCTGAGCGACATCGCAGAAAGGGCTTTAAAAGAAATGCCACAGTCGGACGTCTGAGCGACATCGCAGAAAGGGCTTTAAATGAAATGCCACCATCGGACGTCTGAGCGACATCGCAGAAAGGGCTTTAAACGAAATGCCACAGTCGGACGTCTGAGCGACATCGCAGAAAGGGCTTTAAATTCACCAGTAAATAATACTCATAATAAACATTCATTCCAAGAGAATAAACGGGTTAGTCCATCCACAGGGATAATCATTCAACCGGACTTAGCACTCATGCGATTCACCGGAGTCTCTGTCACCAAAGCTGACAATTGATTAGGATAAGAAGGAACGAAACTTGACATGGAATAGATGATTTGGAGGAATATATGACTCTGCAGAGTTTGTACAAAATTTTTCCCACAGCCAACGGATTTCCGTAGTCACGAAGGACTAGTTCCGTTTACGGTATTTCAGAAGAAAACACAGCTAACCGGTACACACCCATCCTACCTCTCGATGCTAGGAATCACCCTAGTCATCGTCCAAGAAAAACTTTTGAGACGGGGAGATCACAATCTCGAATAGCATGGGATCAAATTTATATACGCGCGCTCTAAGGGGTGCCCCCCTCTCGGTCCCAACCGGAAACACCCATGCCCCCTGACCGGATGACTGGCTTTAATCCAGGGCCATGGAACCATCATCACGGCCTCTCCTCTTTGGTGTGTACCATGAAAGCGGTTTGCAACTTACTAAACCATATTCCTTGCGGAAAACATGTGGTAGTACAAGGAAGGAAATGATAGGTACTGGACCGATATGGTTTGACACTGAAGTCACATGGTCTGGCGTACGACTGGCATGCTACAACACTGCCACCGTACCCATCCTCATGCCAACACATGGCCATTCATATTCACATTCATCCACGTATGGATCATCGAACTCAGTTACCTCATTATCACATAAAATAACGTTCATCGGTATGCTCACCGACATGCCATGAAACTAACTAAATGCAAAACTTGCCAAGACACTCATCATATCAAAAGTTCAAACATGCTTGCCTGGTTCAGAGTAGTCGGAGCCTAGCTCGGTGAAGTTCGCGGCTCCGTCACCTCCTTCGGTATCTACGGTTTAAAGAAAATATATGCGCTAACGTAAATACCAAGGAGTGCACAGAAGGTAAACCAAATATTTTTCAAATAAATCTGATAAAAAACTAGACAAAATTGTAAAGAGAACAGAAAAAGAATCAATCAAAAATACTTTTCTGATTAAAAGTTATAAGGGTTTTTGTCCAGGGACTTATCTGTAATGAAACAGAAGATTTCCAGGGGCTAGTTTATAAAAACAGAAAGCGCCTCGGTAGCGACTACGCCAGCCCGAAGAGAAAACGCATTCTGCCCGAAGGCGCTTCCAGAAAATGATTTGAAAGAGAGAGCAGAGAGGCTGACGGTGGGGTCCCACCCATCAGGTTCAAATGTTCAAACGGGGCGGCAGAGTTCGCCGGCGCCCGAGAGCCGCGGTGGTCGCCGGCGGTGATCCACGGCGAGGCAGAGAGATCGGAGAGTACCTCCGTGCTCAAGGTACCCTTCCGCGTCAGTTAATGGTGGTGGAGTCGGTCGGCGAGCACCACGTCGACGGCGAGCTTTGCTCCGGCGGACGGCGGCTCGGGTGGTCGAGGGGCTCGTCGGAGAGGGCTGCAAAGGTTAAATTGAAGAGGGGTTATGCTCCTGGAAGCTAGAGAGGGTAACGAACGGGGTTTGAGCGCCGGAGATGGCCTCACCAGAACGAATCGGGCTGGAGGCCGAGGCGGGGCGAGGCGGCCGGAGCTGGGGGAGAAGACCTCCTCGAGGTCCCCCCTAGTGGCCTGGCGGGGTGTTGGTGAGTAGTGGAGGTGCTGCGTGCATGAGAGTGAGCTCGGGACCCCTTTATATAGGCGGTCCGAGGCGGTTGCCGTGAACGAGGATCACCGGCGAGCGATTACAGTGGCGCAGTGCTCGGTCGGGGTGGTTAGGGGGTCGAGCGTCATCACGGAGGTTCAATGGGTCCGTTTTGGTGTTAAACTGGCCGGGGTTTGGGTGTTAAGGGCGAGCTCGACGGAACGGTGATGGCGCAGGCCCGTCGGCGGCGGAGAGCGCGTTCCGTGCTTGCCGGCCACGGTGGCTGTGCTACGGGCGTGCACTGGCGTGCATGAGGCCACGCGGAGAGCCAGGGAGCGATGGGCGGCGTGGAACGGCGTTCTGCCGTGGTGTGCCTCCTGTCGGCCGCCACGGGAGGTCCCGACGCCGCAGAAGACGCCGGCGAGGGCGAGCCAGCGTGCTACCGACGCCAGGAAGGCTCCACGCACGCGTGTGAAGCTTCGGACAAGAGGAAGAGGCGGCGAGGAACATGCCAAGGGCACTGTGGCCGCGTGACTGAAACTGACGGACTGAAGATGACACTGAAACTGAATTTTCTGAACTTTGAACAGTAACAGTGCCCACAAGGTGTTCGACAGAATGAAATTGGCCTCTGGTGATTTTTCCTTGAGCTGATTTTTGGTGGAGTGGCTTCTCCTTGCTCAAGTAGGCTGCATGATTTTTGGTGGAATTTTTGGAGCAGTGTGGATATGAATTTCACCAAATTTGGCAAATCTGGTCCAAACTTGCAGAGACTGTATTTTGAAAATTTTGAAAAGAGGAGGAGTGGATCAAGATGGTTCTGGGTTGTGGGTTTAAAGGACAATCCAGGAGAATTGGTTTGAGGTCAAAACTCAAATGAAAAAGTGTACTTGCTTTGAAAATCCCTCAGGCTCCAAATAATTTTCAGAATTGAATTGAGGGGGAAAATAATTAGAATAAAATCCAAAACCAGTTTGGATTAGTTGGGACAGAGAATTTAGGTTGATCACAAGGGGGAGGGGAGGTTTTGGAGGGGTTTTATCTCATGGGCAAAAATACAAAGCCAAGGGTGGCTTCAAAGATAAGAAAATCCCAAATTTTCATAGAGCTTCTCTTAAAAATAAAACAAATTAAAACTCCCAAAAAGATTACATCTTTAGAGGGAACTAACAGAGAAAAAGTTTGCAAAAGATCAACCACCAAAGTTTGAAAGAATTAAAAACCCTGCCAAGGCAAAAAGGAGGTTTTTAAGAGGAAGGTTTTTCTGAAAAAGAAAGATTTTAAAAAAAGCTCTCTCTCTCTCTCCTCAAAACCACAAGGTTTTTGATAAAAAAAACCAAATAAAATTTTTGGAGTGTCACATAAAGACCCTGAGTCTGATGAGGAGAAGACGGGGAAAAGGAAGAAGAGTGGCAATGCAAAGGGATAACATAACATGCCGGGTCAAGGTGGCAATGGTAGGCGCAAAGCTGACGGCGGTTTAGACATTATAGCTAACAACAATACGTAGAGTAATAACCAGCGTCGTAAGGGGAAACCGCCAGCACCCCGATTTGTAGGGCCAAAGTTCAACCTTGAGGCCATGATGAATCAGCCTTGCCCAAAGCACGGAACCCAGGACAAGCCAGCCAGTCACCTGCGGAAGGATTGCTTAGGATTGCTTCATCATGAGGGAGTATAGAAACTCTAATTTTTTTTACAGAATAATCATGGCCCGCATGGAGGTTTAGGATCCGGCTCTCACGGGCCTGGTTTTGGAGGTGGTGGTTCAAATTCTGGTTTTCAGGGCCAAGGTCATCTGGTTTTAATCAACAATTTGGCCAAGGGAATCAGCAGCAGCAGTCTGGTTATCAGAGCAATCTGAAGCAGCTGAATAGTGGTCAATATCACAAGTCTCTGCAAGCTATATCAGAAAATCCACAAGCAGGCAGCGAACACAGTTGAGCCGGCGGTACCTTGTTATTTGAGGTGGTTTGAGCAGCATGTTGTCTGGAGTCGGGAGGATCACCCACCCCGGGTTGACAATCCTGGTCAATTGGCATTGGTCGTTGCTCCTCAGGTAGGAGGGAGTAAACTTACAAAGGTACCCATGGACGGGGGCAATAGAATAAATATCCTTTACTATGAGACTTTTCGTCATATGAATCTGACTGACAAAGATCTTAAAATGACTTCTACTGTTTTCCATGGGGTGCTACCGGAGAAGTCGGTGTATCCAGTGGGTCAGATAACCCTAGAGGTAGCCTTTGGAGATGATCATGATTGCAGAGCTAAGAAATTGACCTTTGAGGTGGTCAAGATCAAGAGCCCGTATCACGCTTTGTTCGGGCGGACGGCTTATGCCAAGTTTATGGCACAGACGTGTTATGTTTATTTCCAGCTTAAAATGTTGGGTAATAAGGGCACCATCACGGTCCATGGTGATAGGAAGATTGTGCTGGATTGTGAGGAAGGCGATGTTGCGTATGCTGAGTCGGCCTGTGCCACTGAGGAGTTGAATTTTTGTAAAGACAATGTTGACCCAATAGATATGACACCTTTGAAGAAGCCGACTATAGAAAATGACCCCTGTTGAAGTTTAAGTCGACAGATGACACTAAGTTGGTTGATTTTGTGCCGGGCGACTCATCCAAGCAGTTCCGCATTAGTGCTAATATGGATCCGAAATAGGAAAGCGTGCTCATCGAGTTCATCTGTGAGAACCAGGACATCTTTGCATGGAAACCTTCTGACATGCCAGGTGTACCGAGGGAACTTGCTGAGCACACTCTTAATGTGGATCCAAAGTTTAAACCGGTTAAGCAGTTTCTTCGTCGTTTTAATGAAGACATGCGCAAGGCAATTGGTAAGTGGCCCGGCTCTTGGTGGTGGGGTTCATCATTGAAGTTTTTCATCCTGAGTGGTTGGCTAACCCGGTGTTGGTACTTAAGAAAAATGGCACTTGGCGTATGTGTGTGGATTATACAGACCTTAATAAGGCCTGTCCGGCTGACCCTTTTGCTCTCCCCCATATTGATTAGATTATTGATGCTACAGTGGGTTGTGAGTGTTTGAGCTTTTTGGATGCTTATTCTGGTTATCATCGGATCAAGATGGCAGTTAAGGACCAGGAGAAGACAGCTTTCATCACTCCCTTTGGAGCCTTCTGCTATGTGTCTATGCCCTTTGGGTCAAGAGTGTTGGGGAACGTTGCAGAAAATTAAAATTTTTCCTACGGTTTCACCAAGATCCACCTATGAGTTCATCTAAGCAACGAGTCAAGGGAGAGAGTTTGCATCTACATACCACTTGTAGATCGCGTGCGGAAGCTTGCAAGGTGATGATGTAGTCGTACTCGACGTGATTCAAATCACCGATGACCAGCGCCGAACGGACAGCACCTCCGCGTTCAACACACGTACGGGACGGGAGACGTCTCCTCCTTCTTGATCCAGCAAGGGGGAAGGAGAGGTTGAGGAAGACAGCTCCACCGGCAGCACGACGGCGTGGTGATGGAGGAGAGGCAGTACTCCGACAGGGCTTCGCCAAGCACACAACGGAGGAGGAGAGGTGTTGGGGAGGGGAGGGCTGCGCCTTGGAGGATGGTGCGGCTGCCCTCCCCTCACCCCTCTATTTATAGGGGGAAGGGAGAAGGGGGCCGGCCCCCTAGAACCCATCTAGGGGGGGTGCGGCGGCCAAGGGGAGAGGGGGAGAGGGTGGCTTGCCCCCCAAGCAAGGGGGGCGCCCCCTCTAGGGTTCCCCCTCAACCCTAGGCGCATGGGCCCAAGGGAGGGGGGTGCGGCCAGCCCACCAGGGGCTGGCTCCCTGCCCCATGCAGCCCATGTGGCCCCCCGGGAGGGGTGGCCCCTCCCGGTGGACCCCCGGAACCCTTCCGGTGGCCCCGGTACAATACCGGTATGACCCCGAAACTTCCCGGTGTCCGTTTAACAACTTCCCATATATAAATCTTTACCTCCGGACCCTTACGGATCTCCTCGTGACGTCCAGGATCCCATCCGGGACTCCGAACAACATTCGGTAGTCACATACTAGTCTTCCTAATAACCCTAGCGTCACCGAACCTTAAGTGTGTAGACCTACGGGTTCGGGAGACATGCAGACATGACCGAGACGCTCTCAGGTCAATAACCAACAGCGGGATCTGGATACCCATGATGGCTCCCACATGCTCCTCGATGTTGTCATCGGATGAACCACTATGTCGAGGATTCGATCAAACCCTGTATGTAATTCCCTTTGTCAATCGGTACGTTACTTGCCCGAGACTCGATCGTCGGTATCCCAATACCTTGTTCAGTCTCGTTACCGGCAAGTCACTTTACTCGTACCGTAATGCATGATCCCGTGTCCAACACCTTGGTCACATTGAGCTCATTATGATGATGCATTACCGAGTGGGCCCAGAGATACCTCTCCGTCATACGGAGTGACAAATCCCAGTCTCGATCCGTGTCAACCCAACAGATACTTTCGGAGATACCTGTAATGCACCTTTATAGTCACCCAGTTACGTTGTGACGTTTGATACACCCAAGGCACTCTTACGGTATCCGGGAGTTACACGATCTCATGGTCGAAGGAAGAGATACTTGACACTGGCAAAGCTCTAGCAAAACGAACTACACGATCTTTTATGCTATGCTTAAGATTGGGTCTTGTCCATCACATCATTCTCCTAATGATGTGATCCCGTTATCAACGACATCCAATGTCCATAGTCAGGAAACCATGACTATCTGTTGATCACAACGAGCTGGTCAACTAGAGGCTCACCAGGGACATATTGTGGTCTAAGTATTCACACGTGTATTACGATTTCCGGATAATACAGTTATAGCATGAATAAAAGACATTTATCATGAACATTGAAATATAATAATACTTTTATTATTGCCTCTAGGGCATATTTCCAACAGTCTCCCACTTGCACTAGAGTCACCAATCTAGTTACATTGTGATGAATCGAACACCCATAGAGTTCTGGTGTTGATCATGTTTTGCACGCGAGAGAGGTTTAGTCAGCGGATCTGCGACATTCAGATCCGTGTGCACTTTGCAAATCTCTATGTCTCCATCTTGAACATTTTCACGGATGGAGTTGAAACGGCGCTTGATGTGCCTGGTCTTCTTGTGAAAGCTGGGCTCCTTGGCAAGGGAAATAGCTCCAGTGTTGTCACAGAAGAGTTTGATCGGCCCCGACGCATTGGGTATGACTCCTAGGTCGGTGATGAACTCCTTCACCCAAATCGCTTCATGTGCTGCCTCCGAGGCTGCCATGTACTCCGCTTCACACGTAGATCCCGCCACGACGCTCTGCTTGCAGCTGCACCAGCTTACTGCTCCACCATTCAACATATACACGTATCCGGTTTGTGACTTAGAGTCATCCAGATCTGAGTCGAAGCTAGCGTCGACGTAACCCTTTACGACGAGCTCTTCGTCTCTTCCATAAACGAGAAACATTTCCTTCGTCCTTTTCAGGTACTTCAGGATATTCTTGACCGCTGTCCAGTGTTCCTTGCCGGGATTACTTTGGTATCTTGCTACCAAACTTACGGCAAGGTTTATATCGGGTCTGGTACACAGCATGGCATACATAATAGATCCTATGGCTGAAGCATAGGGGATGACACTCATCTCTTCTTTATCTTTTGCCGTGGTCGGTGACTGAGCCGAGCTCAATCTCACACCTTGTAACATAGGCAAGAACCCCTTCTTGGACTGATCCATTTTGAACTTCTTCAAAATCTTATCAAGGTATGTGCTTTGTGAAAGACCTATGATGCGTCTCGATCTATCTCTATAGATCTTGATGCCTAATATATAAGCAGCTTCTCCAAGGTCCTTCATTGAAAAACACTTATTCAAGTAGGCCTTAATGCTGTCCAGAAATTCTATATTATTTCCCATCAAGAGTATGTCATCTACATATAATATGAGAAATGCTACAGAGCTCCCACTCACTTTCTTGTAAACGCAGGCTTCTCCATAAGTCTGCATAAACCCAAACACTTTGATCATCTCATCAAAGCGAATGTTCCAACTCCGAGATGCTTTCACCAGTCCATAAATGGATCGCTGGAGCTTGCATACTTTGTTAGCGTTCCGAGGATCGACAAAACCTTCCGGCTGCATCATATACAGCTCTTCCTTAAGATGCCCATTAAGGAATGCCGTTTTGACGTCCATCTACCATATCTCATAATCATAGTATGCGGCAATCGCTAACATGATTCGGACGGACTTCAGCTTCGCTACGGGAGAGAAAGTCTCGTCGTAGTCAATCCCTTGAACTTGTCGATAACCTTTAGCGACAAGTCGAGCCTTATAGATGGTAACATTACCATCTACGTCCGTCTTCTTCTTAAAGATCCATTTGTTTTTCTATCGCTCGCCGATCATCGGGCAAGTCTGTCAAAGTCCATACTTTGTTTTCATACATGGATTCTATCTCGGATTTCATGGCTTCAAGCCATTTGTTGGAATCCGGGCCCGCCATCGCTTCTTCATAGTTCGAAGGTTCATTGTTGTCTAACAACATGATTTCCAGGACAGGGTTGCCATACCATTCTGGTGCGGAACGTGTCCTTGTGGACCTACGAAGTTCAGCAGTAACTTGATCCGAAGTACCTTGATCATCATCATTGTTTTCCTCTTCAGTTGGTGTGGGCATCACAGGAACGGTTTCCTGCGCTGCGCCACTTTCCTGCTCAAGAGGTAGTACTTCATCGAGTTCTACTTTCCTCCCACTTACTTCTTTCGAGAGAAACTCTTTTTCCAGAAAGCATCCGTTCTTGGCAACAAAGATCTTGCCTTCGGATCTTAAGTAGAAAGTATACCCGACAGTTTCCTTAGGGTATCCTATGAATACGCATTTTTCCGACTTGGGTTCGAGCATTTCAGGTTGAAGTTTCTTGACATAAGCATCGCATCCCCAAACTTTTAGAAACGACAGCTTAGGTTTCTTTCCAAACCATAATTCATACGGTGTCGTCTCAATGGATTTAGACGGTGCCCTATTTAAAGTGAATGTAGCTGTCTCTAGAGCGTATCCCCAAAATGATAGCGGTAAATCGGTAAGAGACATCATAGACCGCACCATATCCAATAGAGTGCGATTACGACGTTCGGACACACCGTTTCGTTGAGGTGTTCCAGGCAGCGTGAGTTGTGAAACGATTCCACATTTCCTTAAGTGTGTGCCAAATTCGTGACTTAAATATTCTCCTCCACGATCTGATCGTAAGAATTTTATCTTTCGGTCACGTTGATTCTCTACCTCATTCTGAAATTCCTTAAACTTTTCAAAGGTCTCAGACTTGTGTTTCATTAAGTAGACATACCCATATCTACTTAAGTCATCAGTGAGAGTGAGAACATAACGATATCCTCCGCGAGCCTCAACGCTCATTGGACCGCACACATCGGTATGTATGATTTCCAACAAGTTGGTTGCTCGCTCCATTGTTCCGGAGAACGGAGTCTTGGTCATTTTTCCCAAAAGGCATGGTTCGCACGTGTCAAACGATTCATAATCAAGAGACTCTAAAAGTCCATCGGCATGGAGCTTCTTCATGCGCTTGACACCAATGTGACCAAGGCGGCAGTGCCACAAGTATGTGGGACTATCGTTATCAACTTTAAATCTTTTGGCATCTACACTATGAACATGTGTAATATTACGCTCGAGATTCATTAAGAATAAACCATTGACCATCGGAGCATGACCATAAAACATGTCTCTCATATAAATCGAACAACCATTATTCTCAGACTTAAATGAGTAGCCATCTCGTATTAAACGAGATCCAGATACAATGTTCATGCTCAAACTTGGCACTAAATAACAATTATTAAGGTTTATAACTAATCCCGTAGGTAAATGTAGAGGCAGCGTGCCGACGGCGATCACATCGACTCTGGAACCATTCCCGACGCGCATCGTCACCTCGTCCTTCGCCAGTCTCCGTTTATTCCGCAGCTCCTGCTGTGAGTTACAAATATGAGCAACGGCACCGGTATCAAATACCCAGGAGTTACTACGAGTACTGGTAAGGTACACATCAATCACATGTATATCAAATATACCTTTGGTGTTGCCGGCCTTCTTATCCGCTAAGTATTTGGGGCAGTTCCGCTTCCAGTGACCCTTCCCCTTGCAATAAAAGCACTCAGTCTCAGGCTTAGGTCCATTCTTTGACTTCTTCCCGGTAACAGGCTTACCAGGCGCGGCAACATCTTTGCCGTCCTTCTTGAAGTTCTTCTTACCCTTGCCCTTCTTGAACTTAGTGGTCTTATTGACCATCAACACTTGATGTTCTTTCTTGATTTCAGCCTCTGCTGACTTCAGCATTGAGAACACTTCAGGAATGGTCTTTTCCATCCCCTGCATGTTGTAGTTCATCACAAAGCTCTTGTAGCTTGGTGGGAGCGACTGGAGGATTCTGTCAATGACCGCCTCATCTGGGAGGTTAATGTTCAGCTGGGTCATACGGTTGTGCAACCCAGACATCTTCAGGATGTGCTCACTGACAGAACTGTTTTCCTCCATCTTACAACTGTAGAACTTGTCGGAGACATCATATCTCTCGACCCGGGCATGAGCTTGAAAAACTAGTTTCAGCTCTTCGAACATCTCATATGCTCCGTGGTGCTCAAAACGCTTTTGGAGCCCCGGTTCTAAGCTGTAAAGCATGCCGCACTGAACGAGGGAGTAATCATCAGCACGAGACTGCCAAGCATTCATAATGTCTTGGTTCTCTAGGACGGGAGCGTCACCTAGCGGTCCTTCTAGGACATATTGTTTCCTGGCAGCTATGAGGATGATCCTCAGGTTCCGGACCCAGTCCGTATAGTTGCTACCATCATCTTTCAGCTTGGTTTTCTCTAGGAACGCGTTGAAGTTCATGTTGACATTAGCGTTGGCCATTGATCTACAAGACATATTTGCAAAGGTTTTAGACTAAGTTCATGATAATAAAGTTCTAATCAAATTATGAACTCCCACTTAGATTAGACATCCCTCTAGTCATCTAAGTGTTACACGATCCGAGTCGACTAGGCCGTGTCCGATCATCACGTGAGACGGACTAGTCATCGTCGGTGAACATTCTCATGTTGATTGTATCTTCCATACGACTCGTGTTCGACCTTTCGGTCTCCGTGTTCCGAGGCCATGTCTGCACATGCTAGGCTCGTCAAGTTAACCCTAAGTGTTTTCGCTGTGTAAAACTGTCTTACACCCGTTGTATGTGAACGTAAGAATCCATCACACCCGATCATCACGTGGTGCTTAGAAGCGACGAACTGTAGCAACGGTGCACAGTTAGGGGAGAACACTTCTTGAAATTTTATAAGGGATCATCTTATTTACTACCGTCGTCCTAAGTAAACAAGATGCATAAACATAATAAACATCACATGCAATTATATAGTTGTGACATGATATGGCCAATATCATATAGCTCCATTGATCTTCATCTTCGGGGCTCCATGATCATCTTGTCACTGGCTTGACACCATGATCTCCATCATCGTGTCTTCATGAAGTTGTCACGCCAACGACTACTTCTACTTCTATGACTAACGTTTAGCAATAAAGTAAAGTAGTTTACATGGCGTTATTCAATGACACGCAGGTCATACAAAAAATAATGACAACTCCTATGGCTCCTGCCGGTTGTCATACTCATCGACATGCAAGTCGTGAATCCTATTACAAAGAACATGATCTCATAAATCACAATTCATCATTCATCACAACTTCTGGCCATATCACATCACATGATCAATCGCTGCAAAAACAAGTTAGACGTCCTCTAATTGTTGTTGCATCTTTTACGTGGTTGCAATTGGGTTCTAACAAGAACGTTTTCTTACCTACGAAACACCACAACGTGATTTTTTCAACTTCTATTTACCCTTCATAAGGGCCCTGTTCATCGATTCCGCTCCAACTAAAGTGGGAGAGACAGACACCCGCCAGCCACCTTATGCAACTAGTGCATGTCAGTCGGTGGAACCGGTCTCACGTAAGCGTACGTGTAAGGTTGGTCCGGGCCGCTTCATCCCACAATACCGTTGAGCAAGAAAAGACTAGTAGAGGCAAGTAAGATGACAAAATCCACGCCCACAACAATTGTGTTCTACTCGTGCATTAGAGAACTACGCATAGACCTAGCTCATGATGCCACTGTTGGGGAACGTTGCAGAAAATTAAAATGTTTCCTACGGTTTCACCAAGATCCATCTATGAGTTCATCTAAGCAACGAGTCAAGGGAGAGAGTTTGCATCTACATACCACTTGTAGATTGCGTGCGGAAGCTTGCAAGGTGATGATGTAGTCGTACTCGACGTGATTCAAATCACCGATGACCAGCGCCGAACGGACAGCACCTCCGCGTTCAACACACATACGGGACAGGAGACGTCTCCTCCTTCTTGATCCAGCAAGGGGGAAGGAGAGGTTGAGGAAGACAGCTCCACCGGCAGCACGACGGCGTGGTGATGGAGGAGAGGCAGTACTCCGACAGGGCTTCGCCAAGCACACAACGGAGGAGGAGAGGTGTTGGGGAGGGGAGGGCTGCGCCTTGGAGGATGGTGCGGCTGCCCTCCCCTCACCCCTCTATTTATAGGGGGAAGGGAGAAGGGGGCCGGCCCCCTAGAACCCATCTAGGGGGGGTGCGGCGGCCAAGGGGAGAGGGGGAGAGGGTGGCTTGCCCCCCAAGCAAGGGGGGCGCCCCCTCTAGGGTTCCCCCTCAACCCTAGGCGCATGGGAGGGGGGTGCGGCCATCCCACCAGGGGCTGGCTCCCTGCCCCACGCAGCCCATGTGGCCCCCCGGGAGGGGTGGCCCCTCCCGGTGGACCCCCGGAACCCTTCCGGTGGCCCCGGTACAATACCGGTATGACCCCGAAACTTCCCGGTGTCCGTTTAACAACTTCCCATATATAAATCTTTACCTCCGGACCCTTCCGGATCTCCTCGTGACGTCCAGGATCCCATCCGGGACTCCGAACAACATTCGGTAGTCACATACTAGTCTTCCTAATAACCCTAGCGTCACCGAACCTTAAGTGTGTAGACCCTACGGGTTCGGGAGACATGCAGACATGACCGAGACGCTCTCAGGTCAATAACCAACAGCGGGATCTGGATACCCATGATGGCTCCCACATGCTCCTCTATGTTGTCATCGGATGAACCACTATGTCGAGGATTCGATCAAACCCTGTATGTAATTCCCTTTGTCAATCGGTACGTTACTTGCCCGAGACTCGATCGTCGGTATCCCAATACCTTGTTCAGTCTCGTTACCGGCAAGTCACTTTACTCGTACCGTAATGCATGATCCCGTGTCCAACACCTTGGTCACATTGAGCTCATTATGATGATGCATTACCGAGTGGGCCCAGAGATACCTCTCCGTCATACGGAGTGACAAATCCCAGTCTCGATCCGTGTCAACCCAACAGATACTTTCGGAGATACCTGTAATGCACCTTTATAGTCACCCAGTTACGTTGTGACGTTTGATACACCCAAGGCACTCTTACGATATCCGGGAGTTACACGATGTCATGGTCGAAGGAAGAGATACTTGACATTGGCAAAGCTCTAGCAAAACGAACTACACGATCTTTTATGCTATGCTTAGGATTGGGTCTTGTCCATCACATCATTCTCCTAATGATGTGATCCCGTTATCAACGACATCCAATGTCCATAGTCAAGAAACCATGACTATCTGTTGATCACAACGAGCTGGTCAACTAGAGGCTCACCAGGGACATATTGTGGTCTAAGTATTCACACGTGTATTACGATTTCCGGATAGTACAGTTATAGCATGAATAAAAGACATTTATCATGAACATTGAAATATAATAATACTTTTATTATTGCCTCTAGAGAATATTTCCAACAAAGAGTGCCCAGGTGACTTACCAACGGTGTGTTCAGAATTGTCTTCATGACCAGATTGGACGCAATGTTCACGCCTATGTCGATGATGTTGTTGTGAAATCCAAGAAGGAGACTTTGACAATCTCCGGGTCTATAAAATGATGCTTAACCCTGCCAAGTGTGTCTTTAGCGTGCCAGCAGGCAAGTTATTGGGTTTCCTGGTTTCTGAGAGGGGCATTGAAGCTAACCCGGAGAAAATCAAGGCTATCACTTCTTTGGCTAAGCCAGCATGTATCCATGAGGTCCAGCGGTTGGCGGGTCTTATTGCGGCTTTAAGCCGGTTTATAAGTCGCCTGGGAGAGAAGGATATCCCTTTGTATCAAATGATGAAGAAGACAGATAAATTTGTCTGGAGCGATGCTGCTAATGAGGCGTTTGAGGGGCTTAAGAGACAGCTAGCTGAGCCGCCGGTTGTTGCAGCTCCTATTGAGAGGGAGCCCTTGCTTTTATATGTGGCTACAAACAACAGAGATGTCAGTGTGGCAGTTGTGGTTAAAAGGAAGGAGACAGGCAAGGAGTATCCGGTTCAAAGGCCGGTTTATTACGTTAGTGAGGTGCTCATTGAGTCTAAGCAGATATACCCACATTGGCAGAAATTGGTTTACGACGTGTTCATTGCTAGTCGCAAGTTGAAGCAATATTTCCTTGGTCATCCCATCACTGTGGTTAGTTATGCTCCATTGGGGGATATTATTCAAAATAGAGAAGCCACAGGTTGGGTAGCTAAGTTGGCCATTGAGCTTGGACCCCATTGGTAGAAGTATGAGCCTCGGATGGCTATAAAATCTCAAGCACTTGTGGATTTCATTATAGATTCGACAGGCCTGAAGATGCCCGAGGATAAGTCGGATACACATATTGGACTATTCAATTTGATGGATCCATGCAATTGGAAGTCTTGGGGGCCGGAGTTGTATTAACCTCCCCGCGAGGTGATAAGTTTTGTTATGTTCTAAGGTTGATATTCCCTTGTAATAACAATGCAGTTGAGTATGAAGCCTTGCTCCATGGTCTTCGGTTGGCTAAAGAGATGAATCTAAGCCGGGTGAGGTGTTTTGGCGACTCAGATTTGGTTGCTCAGCAAGTATCGGGAACTTGGGATTCAAAGGAATCACTCATGGCGGCTTATCGCCGAGAGGTTAATACTATAGCTGGTCATTTTAAAAGTTATCAAGTGGATCATGTTGATTGCAGGAAAAATGAAGATTCTGATGCTTTAAGCCGGCCGGGGTCTCAGCGTAAGACGGTATCCCCCAATGTTTTCCTTGATGTTTTGCATAACCCATCAGTTAAGTTGCCTACAGAGGAAGATTTGGCAGTTCCTGGCCCGGAGGCACAGTTGGTGGCGGCTCTACATGTTATCCCTAATTGGACAGTTCCATATTTGGCTTATATGACCCGGGGCGAGTTACCTGCATATGAAACCTTGGCTAGGCAAATAACCCTGAGGTCTAACTTAATGACTATTGTCAATGGTGAGTTGCATAGATGTGGTGTTACATGAGTGTTTCAACGATGCATTTCTCGTGAGGAGGGCCGTGAAATTATATGAGAGATTCTTGAAGGAGATTGCGGTCATTATGTCGGCTCTAAATCTCTCAGTTCTAAGGCTTTTCGTCACGGGTTTTATTGGCTGACGGCTCGTGCTGATGCGGAAGATCTGGTCAGTAAATGTGATGGTTGTCAGAAATATTCAAGACGAGCTCATGTGCCGGCTCAAGAATTGAGGATGATTCCAATTACCTGGCCGTTTGCAGTCTGGGGGTTGGATATGGTTAGGACTTTTAAAAGGTCCAAGGATAAAAAGACTCATCTCTCGGTAGCTATTGACAAATTTACAAAGTGGGTAGAAGCTGAACCGGTCAGCAAATGTGATGCAGCAACGGCGGTTCAGTTCATCAAAAAGGTGATCTTTCGTGTTGGATACCCTCGTAGTATCATCACTGATAATGGTACTAATCTGTCTAAGGGTGCAATGAAAGAGTTCTATCAACAAGAGCATATCCGGCTAGATGTATCGTTGATGGCTCACCCCCAGTCTAATGGTCAAGCTAAAAGAGACAATCAAGAAATCTTGAGAGGTATCAAACCCTGGCTTATGGTCCCTTTACAGAGGACGCCGGGTTGTTGGGTGGAAGAATTTCCCTCAGTGCTTTCGAGTATCAATACCACCCCCAACAGATCCACGGGTTACACGCCTTTCTTCATGGTTTACGGAGCAGAGGTGGTTCTCCATAGTGACATGCGTCACGATTCACCTCATGTGGCGGCTTATGTTGAAGCTGATAATGAGAAAGCACGTCAGGATGTTGTTGACCTATTGGATGAAGAATGTGACCTTGCGGTGGCTCGTTCGTTGATTTACCAGCAAGATCTGCGTTGTTATCACAGCCACCGAGTTAAAAACAGAACCTTTCAAGAAAGATATTTACTGTTCCGGCTCGTCGAAGATCAAACTAACATGCACAACCTATCCCCGCCTTTGGAAGGACCCTTTGTGGTCAACAAAAATCTAAATAACGGTTCATACTACCTTATCGATGTTCGAGACCACAAGGACTCATGCACGTCGGACGAGGAGACCCACCGGCTGTGGAATATTGCTCATCTTCAGCCTTATTACACCTGAGCCACCGACTCTTGTGATGTACATACTTTTACCAATGTATATATTATGATTAGTATAATAAAGTCGGCATCCCTGATTATTCAAGGCCTCTGTCGTTTCATTTCTGAGAATCTGAGTCTTTATTGTTACTTCATAAGGTCACTTGGGGGTTTCCTGCTTATTGAGCATAGCTATGATTACCCTTTTGATCCGGCTTGTACGCCTTGATTGCAAATACTTAGCGGTTTCCTACTCTTTGAGCATACCTATGACTACCCTACTGATCCGGCTTGTACGCCTGGATCAAAATATTACTTGGGGGCTTCTTGCTAAATGGATAAGAGCTTTGTTGTCCCTCATAATAGGCTTGGACGCCAGGTGTATTCACCAAAAATCCGGGTTATCCTGCCTTTGTATGCTTACCACTCCGACCAGGTAATCCTGGAATGACTCACCGTACTCGTGACAGTCAATCTTGTAAACACCCTGAACTTGTCAAAGTTAAAACGGCAATGATCATGTGAGGCCCGGCTTAAAGGTTTGAATTAAGGAATAACTCAGTGGATGTGCAGCCCTTGAATAGCACTTGATGTTGAGGTTTGGCAGCCTCTGAATGCTTTGTTTTTCTGGTTTATATTGACTTTGAATCTTTTTGGACAATTTCTGTTTGTACCATATTGATATACGGTTGAAACTTAATTCAGGCCATGATGCCTTGATCTTTGTTTAATAATATCCGGTGTATTGTTAACCCGGCCTGCCTTTGGACGTTAAGTCACCAATATATGATTATCATATGTCTGGATTCATGTGCTCTAAAGATTGGGGATGTTACATCTTTGTTGTCTATGGCGTTGTAAGCTGGCAGTATAAATAAATTGCACAGAGCGCTACGCTCTGTGACTGGGTTGTTACCCTTATTGCATATGGCATGGTAAGCCGACAATACGCATAAGTATCACAGGTATGATATTTATTTTTATATGAGGTTTTGATAAACCGGCCTTGGTTATGGACAATGCAGTCACTTGTGATCCGCCTTGGGGTAAACTACCAAGGCACTTGTGATCTATTTTGTATGCAGGGTTTATGACAACATGATTAAGTAAAGTTGATAATGAGTATGAGCATAAACAGTGGATTGTCAAAGAAGATGAAAATGGTTCATAAGTGTTATGCAGATCAACATGAGCGATGGCATGACAAATAATTGTTTTTCAAGCTAGCCTATTACAAGGTAATAGACGGCCCAAAAGAATAAGTGTTTTCGATCGCAACTGGAAGATGCTAAGCCGGCATGCGGTTTACTGGTCTTGGCCTTCATGAGTTGAGGGTTGTGGGTCATCCAACACCGGTTCATCATCCTCCTCTTCACCCATTGGCTGGAAGTTAGAGGTTATCCAATTGATCCCATTCAAAGCTTTGTATACAGCCTCGTCACTATTACGTGTTGACAGGTTAACGTCACGGGCAAAAGTGTGCGTATGAATTGGAGGAGTAAGGTCCTGAGAGTCATGAATCGGCGCTTTAACCTTCTTGTTTTCAGCATCATAAACCTCCTGATAATGAGACAGGTCGGTATCTTCAGCTAACTTGCTGGCTAAAGGACGCATTTCTCTTGCTATTGAAGCAAAGTCCTCGGCACTGAAGGGAGACATGTCCTCCTTTACAGTGGGGCAACCGTGGGGCAAGTCTTCCGGGTCAAGATCTGCTTGCCACGCCTTGGCCCGGGTTAGCACAGTGATTGGACCGGCTCTAGCAGCTGATTTCTTTAGTTCTTCAACTCATTGGGGAAGCACGGATAATTTCTCCTACGTGTCCTTGATGAGGGTTGGTGGGTTTTATTTGTGTGAGGCAGCATAGGTAGCTCGTTGCGCGCCAGTGTGCAGTTGCTCTATTAGAGTATAGGCGGCTTTCACTTTCTTGTGCACATTTGAGCCGAGGTGGGCGATCCTGGAGCCTGTATTATCAAGTAAATCTATAAGCCGGATGAATAATGATGGCAACACATTGGTAGTAACAAATTGATATGAAGTTACTTACCGAATATGGCAGCAATAATGGCATTGATTTGATGTTTTAAACCGGCAAGCTCTTCAGCTGCCTGCTTAAGATCCGTTTCTCCTTCCTCGACCCTCTTTAATAGAGTTGATTTCTCTACCTCCCAACCTGTCTGATCAGCCTTGAAGTCTTTCTTCAGCTTTTCCATCTCTGCCAAGGCGGTGGTCAATTCGGCTTTGGCCTTGGAGGTTTCAGATTGCTGAGACTTTATGTTCTCTTGAAGACTGGTGACTTGGGATTCTTTGGTATTAAGTTCAGCTGGCATGATATAAACAATAGGCATTTTACAATCATCTTATTTAAACGGAAAAACTAACGCCCACACGTGTGGCATGTTGCACATCGCCCACACGCCCCCTTTACCACTTATTTTGCCACATGTGAACAGATGACATCAGCAGGAATCTTTTTGGTTTTCGGCTTAAAAATGTTTTATCTCCTAATTAAAAAAATCGAATTAAAAATCGGTTTTCACCATTAAATCCGTCTCGATGAGATCTTCAAAACTAGAACCCATGTTGATATGTTTCGACAAAAAAAAATTGCCCAGAAGTTGCCATGATGTTTACACTGCAGTTGCCATAGGGCTTAGAGTGAAGTTGCCATGTGGCAATTTCAGTTTATAGAGCATGGCACTTTTAGTATTTTGATGATGGCAACTCCAGTACTTTGACTATAAAAATTATTTTTTGTATGAACCATGGCAATTTTAAGTGCATGTATCATGGCAATTTTAGTTTATGGTTCAGGGCAAGTCTAGTTTCTTAATTCCCCGTTTTATAAATGTTAAAAATTATTTTTAAATGTAGAAGAAAATAGCTGAAATATATCATGGCAACTTTAGTGTAAACATCATGGCAATTCATGTGCAATATACATGGCAACTTTTAACAGAAAAAAAATCATTGAAACATATCAACATGGGATCTAGTTTCGAAGATCTCGTCGCAAGGGATTTAATTGTGAAAACGGATCTTCAATCCGATTTTTCGTTTAAGAGTTAAAACATTTTTAAAACTAGAAATCCAAAAAGATTCCCACATGCATGCATGCGGTGACGTGGCGCAGTCTGTGTGTTATAGGGCGTGTGGGCGGGTTTCGCTCGTACCACATGTGTGGGCGTTAGCGTTTTCCTATTTAAAAGTCCCAAGCACAATACAAGTATTTCACTTGGCACTTGGGGGCTAATGCACATTGCTCTTTTCTGAAGACAATTTTATGATGACCTGACTACATTATGGTGGCTATAACCGATTCATGGGGGCTATATGCCTGGATTTTATGGACAAATATGGTAATGAGACCCGACTTATCTTGATAGATTAAGCGGCCCTTGGGGGCTACAGGTGAAATTGAATCATTAATATTCAAAGTCCCGGCTCATCTTGACAGATTAAGCCGGCCCTTGGGGGCTACATGTGCAAAGTTGAAGTATTACTATTGAAGGTCCCGGTTTATCTTGAAAGTATAAGACGGCCCTTGGGGGCTACTGGTTTTGATCTACAACGCAATTTAAACTCTATAGTACATTCCATTCTATTATGACCAGTAAACTTGGCGGCTAATGGAAGTATATTCATATGAAGAGAGCTGTAGTGTTTACCTCAAAGCGCTCCTTCATCAAGTTCACTAAGCCGGCTTCAAAATCGTGGCTTGTGTGCAGGCGGTTCAAGTACCCAGAGTGGATCTCTTAAGCACTGATGTGGGCATAACTATCTAAATTGGCTGACCACTTGCCTTTGTCAGCAATAGAATTTTCTTCCTTGGTGATGTGCTTTGCCAAGACAGTGGGGTTGCCTGGTGCTGTGTAACCAAGCACAGTAATGGTAACATCATCAGCTTTTTCTTCGGTCGGCTTGATGGGGCTTGGCTGCTTGATGGGACTTTGTGGCTTCGTGGTGGTTGGATCAACGTACATATGATATATGGAAACATTGTGCTCTTCCAAAGGGAGTTCATCAGCTGTGGCTTCAGGGGCGTGGAAGGAAGTGTCTGTTGACTGCTTCTGCGGTTCAGAAGGATTGTCAGTGGTCTTTGTCACCTTTGGTTTCTTGCTGGGCTTTGCCATAGCTCTGTGATTAGAGCACAAAGACGAGGTTAGCACAACAACTGAATATATGATTGAAAGCAGAGATTAAACATTCTTACCCAGGCACAGTCATGAAGACTGGGACGTGAGTCCCCGTTGAGTCGCCAGAGGAGGAATGAGATGTTCCCTGATAATTTGAATCATAAGGATTAAGAGGTTGTCGAAAAAGACCGGCCTTGGGATAAGTTAAGTCGGAATTTGTTGAGACCGCTGGACGATGCTTGCGGGGAGCTGGAGTGTTTGGTAAGCCGTAGGAAAGGATCCTGCTTCCGCTGTTCTGGGTTGTGCGGTGAGCTTCATGTTGCTCCTTCTTCAAAATAAAGTTGGGATGCAAATAAGCCAAAGGATGAGAAAACCTTACTTTTCGGCTTGCTTGGCGAGTTTTCTGTTTTGGCAGATATTCTGAGCCGGAGGAAAGAACAATTACCTCTTCGTCACCCGCATGGCTGGTTTCCGCTTTATCCTGATAATAGTCATCATCAATGAGATGTACAAAAAATGAGCAAAGAGAATCAAGTTCTACCTCTGACTCATCATCATCACCATCATCATCCAAGTTTAGTAACTTAGAGGGGTCGTTCTTCTTCTTGGCAGGTTTTTTGGTAACCTTGGTCTTGGTCCGGGTCTGCTTGGCTGTCTTATCCTGCAGCTTCTTCTTCCAAAAAGGAAAATCGTCCTATCGAGATCAGATGATCATAAGTGGACAGTGTTTATGAAAACATGATTCAAACTGGAACATGGTGTGCAACACTTATAGTTGGTGGCTGGTTGAAGGTGTAGTAAGGACTAAGTCCGGTTTTACTGCATTCTGCCCAGCTTTCATTCAACCAAGGCTTGGTCGCTTCATTAACTTTTGCATCAGATAATTAGATTTTGCAGTGGCATTGGGGATCTTTCAAGTTGCCCGTGTACTCGCACATTAAGCCAGGGCGATGGCTTAAGGGCAGGATCCTCCAGGAGACCCAGCACCAAACAAGGTCGATGCCGGTTAAGCCATTAGCCTTGAAGGCTCTGATCTTTGAAAAAGTGGGCGCATGCTTGGCTCATTCCTTCATGTTGATCCGCTATGGGAGATGATGTGTGTTGCTCAGCCGGTGTTCATGGTAGCACGACAGGGCCCTCTGGAGATGTATCTTGGCAATAGAACCAAGTATGGTTCCAGTCCTTGGGATGACTGGGCGGCTTGGCATATGGGAAGGTGGCCTCTTTCCATTTCTGAAACTACACCTAGTTCCAAGCTGGGCCCATCGGTGAACTCCATCTGCCTGTTCAAATAATAAAATTCCCTGAATAGTTCGACAGTGGGTTCCTCTTCAAGATAAGCTTCACAAAAGACTTGGAAGTTGCAAATGTTGGAGACAGAATTGGGCCCAATGTCTTGAGGATGAAGTTGGAAGAATTGTAGCACGTCCTGAAAGAATTTTGAGCTAGGCGGGGTAAACCCCCGGATCATATGATCAGTAAAAACAATTACTTCTCCTTCCTTGGGTTCAGGAGGATTTTCGGTGCCTCGGACCCTCCAGTGGATGTCGTCTTTCTTGGCTAAGACGCTAGTTTCAACAAAATTGTTCAAATCTTCCTCGGTGACCCGTGATGATACCCAGTTGCATGTAGTGAATGTCTTAGTCATTGTTGATGATGATCTGAAAAGAAAATTTTGCCGACTTATGACTATGTTGTTAAGCCGGCCATTGGTTCAAGGTAAGAATTATAAACATGTAGTCTGATAAACCAGAGGATAGTGTGAGAGTTATGCAAGGCAATTTATGGCGGCTTAAGAGGGGACTAATGGAACCTAGCGGGTTATGGCTTATGAGTTAAGCTGCTTACACAACTATCAGTTTTCAGATCTATAAGTGAAGAATTGTAAGTGTTGGACAAATAGTTTTCACATATCGGCGTTATAATTTTGGATCTACAGCAGTTCAGATAATGAAGAAAAAATTTAACCTAAGTGGTGGCAGCAGGACAGTTCACGAGCTCAGATGAGATCTCTTATGGAGGGGGGCGTTCAAACATCAAAAATGAGTGCAAAAATGATGTCGCGCAAGATGAGCACTAAACTCAGATCAAAACTACAAAAGACAGGGAGGAACAAAGAGGAACGGAGTTGAACTCCGAAGAACTCGAGTAAACCCTAATGCAAATCTATGGTGAGGAAAGAGGAAGGCTTACCAGGGCTGTTGGACAGCGGAGGCACGCGAGGAGCTCTGGTGTGTTGAGGTTGATGCATTGGCTGAGGTTGAGGCAGAGGACGAAAGTCGACGGTGGCAGCGGAGCTCAGGCGCTTGAGGCGTTGTGAGGAAGAGGACGAAGACGAGGAGGCAAGGGGGAAAATGAAAAGGACCCTGTCCCTATTTATAAGGCAGTGGATGGATGACATGCGTGGGAATCGAGGAGGTTGAAAAAATGATTATGTGATAGCGCAGATGCCTCGATTCTCGGGAGGTTCATTAAAAATGAAGATATTATGAGATTTGGGCCTCGTGTGATATTAATGTGAGATGACGTCACGGCGGGTTAACACAATTCTGAGAGCTGACGTCATGGCGGGTTACATGATTTCATAAGGTTTGACAGTGAAGGATTTTTCTAAGTCAAGTGTTGAAGATAGATATGAATAAGTTCACATCAACCTGGGGCCTAATGTTGGGGATATGACTATTGGGTATGACCCGCCCAGGAGGGGCTGGGTCATACCACTAGCGATTCATAATGAGAAGGCGCAAGAAGATGTTGAAGATGGCAGCTCATGAAGCAACATAATCTCACCATATTTTTTTCGTATGCATATCAGATATTGTACACAGTCATGTTGTACATGTAGAGAAAAAGAGAAGTGTTTTGCGCGGCAATACAATGTCATGCGGACATTGCTCCATGGTGGGTTCAATGGCAAACCCTCCACACCCCTCTCCAGATTGTAATCCAGAGGAAGATATCTGTTCTGAGGCGGATTCAGACGCCGCTGACCACTCCTATTTACCCCCAAGGTGTTTGCTCTACCTTGGCATGATGATGTTAGTCATATCATGCAGATGTTGCCTTGCAGTGCCTACTTTTGACATCACATATGTCATCTACTTAGTTTCTATATCATATATGGGAATTATGCAGTCTCATGTCTTTTAGCCAGCCATAATATATGTAAAATGTGCAATGCCATCCTGTTTAACCAGACATCATATATGTGAATGATATCTTGCCCATCCTTTTCTTCATTGCATTTCCATTTGTCGACAATGTTTGTACATTAAACTACTCTTCCTGTGAATCGGCCATTTGGGTGGGAGATGGAAAAATCTGGAGTGAAAACAAGGCCTTCGGAGCAGACAGTGCTACCTATCGAAGCAGATCTCTTGTTGGGTCCCGATAGCTCCTCAGAGATGAATTCAGAGATAGATGACCAGTCCTATCCCCCCACCGAGGTGTATGCTCTAACTTGGCATTGTTATACTGCTCATATCATGCATATGGTGTCTTGCATTGCATAGTTTAGACATCATATACATAATATTCAACACCATGTTCTTAGTTCAGACATCATATCGAATGCGCTCTGTTTAGCATATATATCACATCTGTGAGTTAAATGATGCGATCCTCATTACTTAGATAATATGTAGGTGAATTATGTCATGCGATCTTGTTTAGTTATTCATCATATCTTTGAATTATGTTATGCTATGCTATCCAGTTTAGATAGACATCATATATGTGAAATTATGTCATGCTATCCATTTTAGTTAAACAATATACATGTCAACTATTTCATGCCCTCATTTTACCACACTATCTATTGCATCTCTCTCTCATACAATGTATGTACATTCAACTATGTACCTGCACAAGTACCAGCCCTACCACACATAACACAAACTCTCGCAGATTGTACCCCTACTGCAATGGACAGAGAACCAGCTTCACTCAATCTAACCCCAACCCTAGCCGATAGTAAACCAGTTCCCGTTGACACAGCACCATCTCCACCACAGAGCTCCCAAACAAGAGTAGTTAGTAAGGCAGCTCTAGTGCCCAAAGGGCCAGTACTATCACGGCGAACCCCAACTCCACCAGTTAGTACGCCTATTCCTGTGGAGGAAGCACAACCAGCTAGTCGTAGTTTAGCATCTATCGCATTTGGTGTTGTTATATCGTATGTGCGTACCTTCCCATCTTGGAAATATTATACTAAAGATGAAGGAAAGTGCTAGTTGCAGGTGTTTGTCCAGGAGTTATGTGTAAGTAATGTTATTCATGGCAATTACTTTGCTTTGTCCCATACATTCTACCTCCATGATGGTTATAATACAACAAATTTCCCCATTTTTCTCTATAGAGAAGGACCGATTCGGAAACTCGGGATGAGGTAACCTGTGCTAATACCTCTGCTATCTTCAAGAATGCTTGCTGGCAGTATCTGAATTACCTGAAGAAAACGTACTTCACCGGCAAAGAAACTCATCAAATTCCCTTACGTTCTGTTGAGACACATTTACTGGACGATGACAGGGAACGCCTTGTTCTGTACTGGTCCCGCACCAATAATGTGGTATGGTCTATGAGCTCATTTTCTATTTTTAAGTATTATATTCTTGCGTCTTACTGTACTCTGTTCATGTAGAACAAGAGCCTAAACCCGAAGAACAACAGTTCTAATTTAAGATTCCATTGCTATCATAGTTCAAAAAAGTGCTAGGCGTTAATTGTGCGCGCCTTGCGCTTTACTAACAAAAGTGCATGCCTATGCGCAGTTATGCACAGATTAAGTGTAGTTATGCGCAATGCGTTTTGCCAACGCCTAGAGCCTAGGCGTGCTTAAGCGCTCGTTTAGGAGCGCCTTTTTTAACTATGATTGCTTTGCTCTTGTATCATTGTATTTACTCATACAAACTTATTTTTAAATTGAAGGATCCAATCGAAACTCCAATGGCACAACAGGTATGTTCACGCATGTTTCTTTAACAGGTTTGCTCTTATCAAGAGCTCTGTTGATTTCAATTTCAATTGTGTATACAGTTGACTTCTCATATCATGCACATTACTAGCATCACAACAGAGCTAATAGTGTTGTTGTACATGTAGATCCATTGTACCCATCTGAAATCTTGTTGTGTAGTTTCCCACGCTTTGTATTCTTTCACTGCTACTTTGTCTTGAACTGATATGATTTGAACCATGTCTCTATTTTGATTTGGCAAGACAATGCAGTGACCATAGGACATAGATATATGTTTGTTTGATGCTTTTATTATGTACTAGTACTTGGCAATAAGAGACTTGGTAGTCTAATCCTGTCCACCTTACTAACGAACTTGTTCACCGAAATGAGTTTCATATACTAGTACATGCTAAACTTATTATGTGTCTGCTTGTTTCTTCTTTTAGAATGCTGAGAGAATATTGGGGAAGAGTGCCTTATTAAGCAATTGTAAAGGAAGTAATGCAGATAAGGTTCATGATAGTGACACATCCTTGTTGGTCTCCAACAAAGCTGATAAAACAGCTAAGGAAGACTATCTTGAAGACAGCGAGACAACTCCAAAGTACTGTCTTGGTTTAGTGTTCGAGTTACTGGCCACTACCTCTTGCACAAGCTATTCAAACTCACTGTCTGAATCAGTTCGGTTTCTTGAGTCTCAACTACAATCTGAAAGACATCGATCAGCTGTGCTGTGACAAGAAGCGGAAGGACTGCGGAAGTCCCTGGAGCATTCAGATGCATACTTTCTGGCGCAACAGCAAGCGTTGGAGGATTTTAGTGCCAAACAGGACAAAGCTAATAAGCTTGCTAAGCTTATTACCAGCATGGTGGATACCTAGGATAACGTTTCTTGAGCTCTTCTGAAGTTGTTTCAGTTATGCTCTTGTTTTGGTGCCGCGTTTACTTGCACTGGTGGCCAATTTTGACGGCCAGTGTATGTAATATGCTGCTTTGTTCCCTATATTTGAACTGGTGGCGAACTTTGATGCCCAGTGGATGTAATATGTGTAATAGCGGTAATAAGCCAGTGTTAATTGCTTGCTTATTTATTTTCTTATTGTCTTGTTTAGTTGTTTGCTTGTAGTCACTCCAGTTCTTTTTCTGTGTTTTTCTAGTGGCCACAATAGCCTATTTTTGTTAACTAGGCCAAAATAATCATGGCAACACACGGACTGTTGTAACCATGGGCCTCCTGCGGGCTGTATGATCCATTGGCCTTCTATACGGGCCTTAGGATCCATGGGCCTTCTACGGGCCGCAGGGTCCATGGGCCTTCTACGGGCCGTACGATCCATGGGCCTTCTACTGGCCGTACAATCCATGGGCCTCATACGGGCCGTAGGATCCATGGGCCTTCTACGGGGCGTATCATCATTTCGCCAATCATAGGCCGTACTATTTGTGGACCATAACGGGCTGTTAATAGGCCGTATTTGATAACTCTATGAAAATAGCCCAACGTGGTTTTCCTACATGAAAACTGTCCAACGTATTAATGGTCCACAAACGGGCCGACTGTAACAACGTGCTGAATTTGGCCCACAAGCAGAAAATGACAGTAACGGGCCGTATGTAATCGAATGCTGCAAATGAGCCCAAGAATAAATGGGCCCTGAGAAGGCCGAAAGATAACTTGGGATGGGAATGACCCAATGGAATAACGGGTCGTTAATGGGTATAAAGTGATACACTGTTCATTACGGGCCAGTTTCACCACGGGCCGTTAATGGGCCAAGAGTTACAAAGGGCCTCATATGGGCCGAAAGAAGTCATGGGACACACATGGGTCGGAAGTTAAAACGGGCTGGAATCATATTGGACGGCCCAGATGATACTACTAGGCCTAACTCAGAGAGGTCGTAATGGGCCCTGGGTTAGCAGGCTATAAATGGGCTATATGCGAACAGGTCGTTAACAGGATTTCCGTGGGCCGGCCCGCCACCTTTTGACCAAGTAAAACGGGCCGGCCTTTTCATAGGATTGGGCCTCTGTTGGGCGTGCCACGTGTCGCCGTATCATAGGCGCCTTCGGTCCAATGAGTTGTTGACATCTGCCCCAACGGTGAGCCGACACATGTTTCCTCAAGCCAATGATGATTTTACACGTGGAAAATCCCCATTGGTCGGCGCTGTTAACGGGTTATCGGATCCGAAACCAGACCTGGTAGCTTAACGGCCTTCCGTTACGGTGGATGACACGTGTCGGTCACCCTTGATGAAAGCACTCCTGTGACGCTCGATTTATCGTCATGGAAGTGGACACTTCCGTGATGATAATTTTGGTAATGTCATGGAACACTTCTACGACAGTACAGGTATGACTATCTTGATTCGGTCATAAAATCGTCATGGATGTACATGCATGACAAAAAACATGACCTACTGTGACAAACACGTATCATCATGGAAGTGTATTTTTTTGTACTGCATGGGGTAGATAACGGAGGAGCGTGGCATGGGAGAGCATCAAGGCGAGGGTCCGGCCTTCTCGAATTGGTGGAGGAGGACGGCGGCCACCTTTTGAGGGAGCGGCTCCCCTCCCTGGACCGCCTATAAATGGAGGGGCGAAGGGAGGTCGGAGTCATCCATCCTTGCACCCTCCCTCCGCTATCTTCTGCTCATGATGGTTATGACGGAGAGAAAAGCCTGGGGCCAGACACCGGGTTCCATTCTGAGGCTTTTCCTAGATCTGAAAGGGGTACTCGAGGGGCGCGGCGACAACGTCGGAGGTGGCAACTCCGGCGTGCTCGCCGCCGGGTCGCCCGCGGCCTTGTCTTCAGTAGGAGGGGACGCGAACGATGCCATGTCGAGGCCAGTAATGAGCATGGTGCATGGTAGTCGATTGCTCCCCATTCTTCTTCCCTTCGCGGCGCTGGGAAGGAGTCATGGGAGAGATTCGCCGTTAGCAAAGGCAAATCTGACTCCTCCTGGGCGCCGTCTTCTTGTCGTGCAAGAGGGCTCTTTGCTCTCATACGCGTCTTTGGGACGTGCGATGACTTCTAACGTCAGGGCTGCTGGGAATGACCATGCTCTCTGTGCTAGGAACCAGAGAGCATGGTGTCCGAAGTGACTCTCGCTCTAAGGTCTTCGGGTTGTAGTGATGCGGATGGTGGCGGAATCCAAGACGCACCAAGAATGAGGACAACCGTTCCAATGAGTCGTGTTTGCCGGTGACTCCGTTTCCCCATCTGGTCCTCCGGCAGCGTCACCATCCATGCATGCCCTCCGGTTTCTTCCTCCCTGCTGGGGAGCGGTGTCGTTCTGATCCTGGGGAGGTGCCGAATCCCACCTGGGCCCGTCACCGGCCTCCTTGACCTCTTCCTGGAGGAGATGGACAAGGGCAAAGGCATCACGAGGCAGTTATCTTTTTTCAATCTTAAACTTGTATGCATCTGCCAAATATTAATTCAAATAATATAATCTCTCAAGTCCATGTTTGTGTTCTGTAATGCTTGTACTTGTATTGCCATCATATTAATGAAAAAGATGGACCTTGCCGGGAACCCGTGCATGTATATGTCCATGCAGAGGTGGGATGCCTCCTTAGTGTAAATAAACGAGTTTTCCCCGGCAGCCTATCTTTTCGGCACCCTTTTGTTTGCCGGAGAACTATGTCTACCGGGCAAAAAATAAAAGGACCAGCCCCCTGCCAACTTCCTTTTACCAAAGGCCACTTCAACCATTCTGACCGAAGCAACGTTCGAGTCAAGGTTGGGAGCACCTAAGTTTCAAAAGAGTGGCATGGTTTTCTCATGCACAAGTTATAGCTTACAGAACACTAATGGATAAGAGGTAGAACTTATTTGTTTGGCTTGCCGGAGATCGCAATGTTGGTTCATCTTCCCAACTCCTTGTAGAGGCTAGGTTCATGGCAGGAACCTGCAGCTTCATGCAGATCGGAATGATGCAAGATGCGATCCTACCTATATGCATATGCAGATGCTCATGAAATGCTTATGCAATGCTCTTGGAATGCTCATGCATGCATGCAACTTGGTCGGGGCCCCCCACAGCGCTTCGTTTATTTCTCTTGCTCAGGGTCATCGCCCTAGCTTTGTACAAGGGGTTACATGCAGCTGAAGCAAGGCATGTACAAAAGGGTGGCTGTCGGGCAGGGCCCGACTGCCGCGCCTCATGGGTAGAACTTGCGGAGATGCTCAATATTCCATGAGTTTTGCAATTGAATGCCATCCCTGGTCTCCAGACGAACTGTGTTGGGTCTGGTGACTCGTACTACCCAGTAACGGCCTTCCCACTTTGACGACAACTTGTTTGTACCCTTGGCGGACTGAACGTGTCTAAGGACAAGGTCGCCTTCCTCAAAACACCAGAAATGAACCCTGCGGCTATGATAGCGACGCAAGGCTTGCTGATGGCGTGTAGCACGTGTAGCAGCCCGGACATGGTTCTCCTCGAGTAGCACAGCATCGTCATGCAGGTGCTGAACTTGCGCTACTTCATTGTAGGCAAGCACTCGAGGCGACCCGTAAATGAGTTTCGTGGGGATAACTGCTTCTGCCCCGTAGACTAGGGAGAAGGGAGTCTGCTCGGTAGCTTGATTTGGTGTCGTTCTGAGGGACCACAGAACTACCGGCAGCTCATCGTCCTGTCGTCCTTCTGCAGCGTATCAAAGGTTCTCATCTTGAGTCCCCGTAGCACTTCAGCGTTTGCCCTCTTAGCTTGTTGTGGCACCCTGGCTCAGAGAAAACCAGAACGCCCCGTATTCCAGCCCAAAGATCAAGATGAAGTCTTCTGGAATACGGCACTGCTTAGCATAGAACAAATCAGCTCTTTATTACAATCTATTTGGGTACAAGGGTTACATCGGCATGGCGACACTACGCCTGCCACGGTTGCTCCATGCAAGCAACAGAACAACACGATGCAGCGGAAGAACTCTAGCAGTGGAACAACAATGATGGTGGCAAACTCCACTCCGCAGGGACTCTGGCCGGAACGCTTATCCTAGCTCGCACGGATGGAAACCACGACAAGCAATCAAGCAATCACGGCATGACCTGCAAACTGGCATGACACGCCATGTCAGTACATTGTATGTACTTGCAAGCTCACAATAACCAGAAGCATTCAAGACAAACAACAGCATGGAAATTACAGGTTAAGCAGTTATTATCATGAGATCATCAGTATAACATGGCATGAACAACATGAAATGGATACAACTAGAACAATATGAGCATGGCATGAACATATAAATCTGACGATACTAGCATGCAACATGATGACACTATATGCTCCACTTATTCTGCACGGGTTACCTCGTACATCACACGGTCATCTCAGGATCAAATCAATCTTGGTATAAGCAATACCGTAGTAATCATTAAATGACCACAAGGAGCTTGATATTTTCCCACGATTCTCGCACAACATCACGAATATCCAACAACTCGGTATCCTCGATACAACGGTGATCATTCACGGATCACAAACATAACCGCTCTTGGTTCAACGGGTTACCTCGTAACCAAACGGTGATCATTCACCGATCACAAACGGAACCACTCTGGGCTCAAGGAGTTACCTCGTAACCAAACGGTGATCATTCACGGATCACATAACCAACTTATCTCATCATTGAACCGGGGTTGTTATTAAGCACATCATTATTAATATTGTTGACCCATAGTGTGACCAACACGAACTAGGCCCTTATCCGCGGGCACGGCTATCGATAGATTTAGTATACACTCTGCAAAGGTAGCGCACTGTACCCACACCATGGAACCCATGGCCTTGCACTCCCATTCGGGTGGACCAACGGTGTTCCGACAAACCGTCCTACTGCCAGGACACCCTCCCGGCCACTCCGACAAATTCCCCTCCGAGATAAGTCCTGGGTGACCCCATGCCTACCAAAGGCACCAACGGCCACCGTCGTGGCAAAACGGTCACAGTCGTGGCAAAACAAAAATGATCCCAAACGGGGACAAGCCGGCTACAACAACTACGTGCACACAAGGCTTATGCCGTCCTACCTGGCCAAGGTAGCGCCCGGGCATAACCTTCCCTTGTTGGAGGCACCGGCGAGAGGCATGACAATAGACCCAGTTAGGCCCTTCCCATAAAGTTAAATGTGGTTGCACTGGTCAGCTCGATATGGTGGCACAATGACTCAGCCAACCGTTGTTCAAGTTCAATTTAATCCGGTTAAACTTGAATGCAATATGCTGAGCCATGATAATATAACATGATGCACTTACAATGCATGAGCATGATATCAACATAAGCATGATGGTACAACATAACTATCCACCATATCAACGATGAATCGTATCTAACTGAGCATGGCATAATGTCGAGTATGAATATTACAAGTTCAATACTACTCATAACCTGACCGTTAGCACAATAATAAGTACCATGCAAGAACACATCAATAACATAACCGACTAAACACTTAACCAACTAATAGCAAAGGAACAATGCATATAATGGTACTCGGTAACCGACGTTAGTCATGCACCGAAGAACATGACCAACCCAACATGTACCACTCTCAAGCATGACCAATATGAAAGTAATACTAGCAGGTAGAACATGATAGAAGAGTGCAAGAAACATAGCATGATGGTAGTCAGTGATCCATAAACATAACCGAAATAACGACAACAGTAGCAAAAAAACATACAGTTATTAAAGATTCAAGTTGAAAACCAATGCTACTGCATGGCTATCATGCAAATGGTGATTGTGGCTTGCCTGGGGTGGAAGAAATCACCGGGAAGAAGTGCGGGAAGCTCGCGGAAAGAATCGCCCGGAAAACGTTCTCCCTCAGATGGGATGAATAAGGGCAAGGGCAAAATGAGCATTTACAGAATGTTAAAACATGGTGAAACAGATATCAACAGAACGGGCTCAACGATATGAAGAAGTGGGCTTTGGAATGACCTCATTTGGAGTTGGGAGTAAAAAGATATAAGGGTTTTTCTACCAGGGACCCATGTGTAAGAAAAATCTTTACAAACTAGGCCTGGACAGAAAAACTGAAAGCGTACTTAATAGAGTACGTCTTCGCTTGAGGCAAAACGCATTCCTTGCTGAAATAGAGAGAATACGCTTTCAGGAAAGATGAAACGTATTTTTGGCCGAAACAGAACTAAACGCGCTTTCCAGCTGGGAAGACGTATTCCCTAGAATACGCCTCCACTTATCCAGCATGGCAAGGCGGGGCTGGGTGGCTTAGAGGCTTACAGGTGGGACCCACCTTATCCATCTCTCTCCTCCTGGCTCCTTCCTCCTCCTCCCGATCGGGCTCGACCGAACAGAGGAGGTTGCGCACTCCGGCGACCACCACGGGCGACTCCGGCCACCTCCAGTGGAGTTCTGGCTACCGGAGTGCTCAGGGGACCGAGGCACATCCATCTAGGGGCTTCGCGCACGCCGAGGAAGACTAGAGCGGTGGCTGCCTCGAGCATGGCGGATAGTGGCATCGGGCGTAGATGGGGATCGTGGCCAGAGGCCAACAAAGGAGGAGCCGAGGAGGGAAACGGCGGGGATGCTTCTAGGGTTGGGGTGGATGTCACTGATGGCGGAGAGGAAGAGGAATGAGCTCGGGGCAGCTCCAATTTAGGAGGAGGTTGAGGGTGGACAAGGCGGCCATGGGCACGGTGTGGTCGCTCCGGAGCTTGGGCGACTAGACGGGGAGGGAGCTTGGAGAATGGGAGGCCTGCTGGTGTGCTCGAAGGGCTCGGGGGAGTCCTATATATAGGCGGGGGTGAGGTGCCGAGCCGGTTGCCACCGCTCGAGCTCGGCCAAAGCTCTGGTGATGCGCAGCGAGCACGGGATGGTACGAGAAGGCAACGAGGAAGGTGCGGACGAGCTACAGAGGTTCACAGGGACGAGCAGAGCTCGGGGACAAGAGGAGGAAGATGCCGCGGCACAAACAGAGTCGGTCGGCTATAGCTCGCCCGTGGGCGCGCAGCGACGAGCGCTGACAGAGGGGGTTACGAAGGGGGAAATGGCTCCAGGAGGACGGCAACGACGCGATAAAACTGTTAGACAAGCTCATGAGCTCGAAGACGACGAGAGGGGGAGGGGCCGGAGCTAGAAGACACCCTAGACGCGGCCAACGCCAACAGAGCGCGCGCATTCCATATGCCAAAGCTCGTGATCCCCACGGGTACTGGTGCACATAGTGCCACACAGCAGGCCAAACAATGTCTTGGTTTTTGTCTTCCTAGGGAGGTTGCAACTGCGATGGTAGTTCGGTGAAAATTGCTCTGGTTAAATGGTAATCAACGTCTGAAATTTACTGCAGTAAAGTTGAACCTGCACTGGTGACCAACAGTAACTTGATTTGAGCCAAAGAGTTTGTCTGGGATGATTATCTTAGGAAGGACTATAATACTGGAGAGTTTGAGGAGATTTGGATCCAGATTTAATATAGTTGCTTAACAACCACATAAACTGGTCCAGAAGCAAAAACAGGAAGAAGCACTCACATGGACAAGCCACTTGAGCTGAAATTTGGCTAGGCCTGATGATTTGGCCATACTAAGATGCTGTAAAAATTTCATACCAATTGGATTCACCAAAATGGTACTTGTTTCACAAACATCCTTACTGACCAGAAACTTGCAATAATTATAGAGAAATATTGATTAATGAAATGCTGCCAAATTTGGTGGAGAGATGTTATTTGGGTAGGAGAACAATCTGGTAATTTCTCAGAATTAATGAAGCAATATAAAATGCACTTGCTTCACAACCTGAAAATATTGCCATAATCAAAGATTTGGTCCTGTGCTCACATAGATGATTTGATGGGGCTGCAAATGGGTGGAGGGGGTTAATATGAGCACACGAAGGAGTGTGCAAAAGTTAAACTCATTTGGGTACTCCTAGCTAGCACTTCCTTCACAATGCCTTCTGTCTGACGAAAAGTTTGAAAAATTACTGAGGAAGATTGGCTAGGCAAAAAAGGTTAAATTTTGGCATGAGGCAACAAGTTGGACATAAAAAAATGCCCAAAAGGTTTGGGAGCAATCAGGAAAGGATAGGTGGCACTTCCGTCACAGAAAGCCACACTAGACAGAAATGAAGAATAATTATTGGGGAATTATTCTTGGGCCAGGACAGGAAAGTTTGGGCATATTTAAGCAACATATGACCCAAAGAAATTATGAGAATTATTTGGGAACTTTTGGATGTACTAATATAGGTTTCTTCACAACCAGGGCAGACAGGGTTATTCCTTTAATAGAAAAAGGAATATTCCCTAAAAAAGATTTTAGGGTTTGGTCAAGGAGTGAAGTGACATGATCTTGGCAAGGTTTTGGGAATGATAAGCCACTTGGGAGAAGAAATGAGGGTGATTTCCTAGGTGGCAAGGCCATAGAACCATTCCAAAAGAAAAAGAGAGCAAAAACCAAATAAATCAAAAGAAAAAGAAAATGGCAAAAATCCAGGCTATTATACTTGTCCATTGCTTTTGGGATGTGCAATAGAGGCAAATGAGATCTTGCATCCGAGGTCATGAGCATAGTGCATGAGAATCTATTCTGTCGTAGAGGCCTCGTCGAGTGCTTCCGCTACGCCAGGAGATAATGATCTGCGAAAAAACAAAGTGAAGGCGCGTCTCGTGAACTAGGTGCCGTTGTCGGTAATGATCCTTGTCGGGACTCCAAAATGGCACACCATTTCTTTCAAGAACTTGATAGCTGACTGAGCAGTCACCTTTCTGACGGTAGTCACTTCCGGCCACTTTGTAAACTTGTCGATAGCAACAAACAAGAATTCAAAGCCCCCGATTGCTTGGGGGAAGGGGACGAGGATATCTAGCCCCCAGACCAAAAATGGCCATGATAAAGGGATCGTCTGAAGAGCTTGGGCAGGCAGGTGGATGTTCTTGGAATGGAACTGGCAGGCTTCACATTTGGGGACTAGCTCGAGCGCATCTTGTAGGGATGTGGGCCAATAGAATCCTTGCCGGAATACTTTCCCAACTAATGCCCTTGATCCATTGTGGGAGCTGCACATGCCTTTGTGTATCTCAGCCAGCAGTTCCTTTTCTTCTTCCCCGCAAATGCACATCAATTTCACACCATTGGGCCTCCTTCTGTATAGAGTGTCATCGACAACCTGATACGTACTAGCCCTTCGGGCTACTCTTTTTGCTTCATCTTGGTCGTCGGGAAGCTCTCTGGTTTTGAGGAAGTGGACTATGTGCCTTTCCCAAGGTGGAGCATGGGGCTCGCCAACGAGGACTAGCGGCACTTCCTCTACTACGGGGGAACATTCCTCGTTCGTGGGGACCATGGGCCCTGCTGGAGGGTGCGGTCCGGCAGGTGGCGAGGAGTTATTTCCGGCAGGGTCTCTGCCAGGACCGGACGGCTCTACCGAGAGACCAACTTTCTCCTTTTCCGGGCCATTGTGCTGGGGATTCGGAGGGCTGAGTAAGATGGAGAACAAAAGTCCCTAGTTCCACAGGAAGCTTCTGCGGAGCACACTTTGACAGATGATTAGCTATCTTGTTTTCTGCACGGGGTATCAGCTCTTTTTGCAATCCGTCAAAGCGTTCCTCCAACCTTCTCACTTCCTCAATGTATGCCTCTATCAATGGGCTTTGATAAACCTTGTTGACTTGTCTCACCACAAGCAGTGAATCTCCTCGAATGATCAACTTCTTAATTCCCAATTCTGCGGCAATCCTGAGCCCAGCAAGGAGCCCTTCATACTCTGTTGTATTGTTGGTTGCCTCTTCCCGGGAAAAATGCATTTGGATGACGTACTTCAATTGCTCCCTGGAGGGGGTGACGAGAAGCACGCCGGCTCCTACACCTTGTAGGGAGAAGGCACCATCAAAATACATGATCCATTCTTGGGGCGATTCCTTGCCGGGGATAACTGTCTTTGGCACTTCCTCATCAGGGTTTGGCGTCCATTCAGCAATAAACTCTGTCAATGCCCTGCTATGAATCATTGATGTGCTCTCAAACTTCAAACCAAAACTATATAACTCCAAAGCCCACTCCACTATCCTGCCGATAGCCTCAGGGTTTTGGAGTATCCTTTGCAACAGGAAATGAGTGACAATCATGATCTCATGGGCTTGGAAATAGTGGCGCAGTTTCCTTGAGGCCATGATGAGACCAAAGGTCAACTTTTCCACACCAGAGTACCTCGATCTAGCCCATATAACAAGGATCTCACGAATTACACTGGGCGCTGCACCACTTTCTTCCTTGTCGTGTCCTTGGGATTGCTCTCGCTTTTGTTTTCATTATTGTCTTGATCCTTCTCTGGCTCTGCCTCATCCACTTCCTGCTGCGCCACCAAGGCTGCACCAACCACTTGGTTGGTTGCCGCTAAGTACAGCAGCAACGACTCTTGTGGTTTGGGAGCAACCATGGTAGGTATAGAGGACAAGTAGGTCTTCAACTCTTGCAAAGATGCATCTTCTTTTGGAGTCTACTTCATGGGCCTTGCCTTCTTTAAGATTTTGAAGTACGTCAGGGCACGCTCGACAGACTTGGAAAAGAATATGCTCAGCATGGCAACGCACCCTGTCAGACGCCTCACATCCTTGACTGTCTTGGGCGCTTGGATCTGCTCGATAGCTTTATTCCTGTCGGGGTTGGCTTCGAACCCCCGATGGGACACAAAGAACCTAAGCAGCTTGCCGGAGGGAACGCCAAACACACACTTCTCCGAGTTGAGCTTCAAGTTGATCTTGCGCAAATTAGCAAATGTTTCCTCCAAATCCTGAATAAGGGTGGCTTTATCCTTGGTCTTGACCACAATATCATCCATATAAGCTTCAATGTTTCTGTGCAGTTGTGGCTCAAAACCAATCTGGACTGCCCTTTCAAAAGTGGACCCAACACTCTTTAATCCAAATGGCATGCGGATAAAACAATACGTACCACATGGAGCGATGAATGATGTCTTCTCTTCGTCTTCCTTGGACATGAAGTTTTAGTGATACCCAAAATATGCATCCAGAAAGGAGAGCAAATCACAACCTGAAGTGGAATCCACGATCTGATTGATACGTGGCAAGGGGAACGGGTCCTTTGAGCAAGCTTTGTTGAAATCTGTGAAATCTATGCAAAGCCTCCACTTCCCTTAGCCTTCCGGACTACCACTGGATTTGCCAACCACGTGGGGTGCATCACTCCTTTGACCAAACCAGCTGCTTCAAGTTTCTTGATCTCTTCCACAATGAACTGCTACCTCTCCAGGGCCTTCTTCTGGACTTTCTGCTTGACAGGTCGGGCGTGTGGGCAGACAGCAAGGTGGTGCTCGATTACCTCCTTGGGAACACTGGGGATATCAAATGGTTGCCAGGCAAACACATCGATATTCTCCCGCAGGAGGGCAACGAGCGCTCTTTCCTATTTGTCATCAAGGGTGGCACTAACAGTGAAAGTGCATCAACACCAGCCAGCCCAGCTAGGACCTTCTTCACTTGGGGTGCAACGACCTTGGATCTCTTGCTGTTGGAGCTCTCCGGCAAGTTGTCAACACGCGTAGCGCACTCCGAATAGGTACGCTTCCCGGATTACTTGCCAACGTCCTTGCTACCCTTCTTCTTTCCTCTGTTCTCCTTGGCGGGAACTACTACTGTCGTTGCCTCTGCCGCGACTGCGCCCCGGTACATCTTGTCCACGCAAATGATTTTATCCTTCTCATCTGATGGGATGGTAATAACTCCCATAGGTCCAAGAATCTTCAAGGTGTTGTAGGCATAGTGGGATGCCGCCATGAATTTAGCTAGGGCTGGGCGGCCAAGGATCCCATTGCATGGCAGGGGGAGGTCAACGACAGCAAACACAATCTTCTCAGTCTGGTAGTTCAGCTCCCCCAAACATTACCGGCAACGTGATCTTTCCCTTAGGATGACTCCTATCGGGATTAACTCCTTGAAACATGCCGGTAACCTTTAACTCTTCCTGTCCTATCTGAAGTTTGCTGATAACTGCCGGGGAAATCAGATTCAACCCGGCCCCGCCGTCCACCAACATCTTTGTGACCTTGAGGTTGCGAATTGTTGGAGAGACCAACAATGGCAAACATCCTACCGCAGTAGTACGGTTAGGATGATCCTCTTCGTTAAAGATGATGGGCGTGCATGACCATTTGAGCGGCTTTCGGGCCTTTGGCGCTGGTTCCACGACATTGACTTCCCGTGCCCATCGCTAAAGCTCACGGTGAGAGGCGTGCAAAGATGCACCCCCGTCAATGCACGTGGCCTCAGTGGCCTTCTGACTCCTACTCACTAGTTTCCTCTTCATCCCCTCCATCACTCTCATCATCACAGGTTTCCTTCTCTCGACCTCTGGCGGGTTTTCCTTGGTTCCGAAAGGGTTTGCCAGGGCGATTCACTTCACTACCTCGGCCCTTACCGCCGGCAACATTCTGACGCTTTTCCTTGCCGCGCTTCTCATACTCTACTCTCCGTCTCTTGACGAGCTGCTCAACGTGATAGCTCTCTTAAAGGTTGTGTCCTTTGGTCCGATGAATCTTGCAATACGGCCCATCACCTTTGCCAGCCTTCTTGACAGCCGCGGCCTCCCTGCAGTCAGCGCACACGGTAACTTCTTTACCAGGGACCTCAGCTTTGGCCTTCTTGCCGGTACTAGGTGTACCTGATCCTTCTGCGGTCATCACTGTCTTATCCTTCTGCTTCTTACTATGCTTCTTGCTCTTCTTCTGACTGGTTGATTCAACATCATCCTCTGAATCTATATTGGTACAATCTTCCTCTCCGGGCAACTTCCTTCCCTCCTCTATCCGAGCACACTTATCCACCAAGGTGTAGAGCTCCTTCACAGTCTTGGGCAACCACACGTTCTTCTTGGAAAGCTATCACAGCTGCCAGATGGATATTTGGGATCTTCCTATGGACTTTGCTGAACCTCTGTCAATACTTACGGAGAGTGTCTCCTTCCTTCTGTTGGAGAAGCCACAAGTCGCTGGGTCGGCCTGGATCTTGATGGCCGCCAGTGAAAGCGCCAATGAACTTGTGGCACAGGTAGGCCCATGACGAAATGGAGTTCTCCAGCAGGTGCATCAGCCAAGACCTCGCATTGGACTTGAGGGCCAAAGGGAAGTAGTTGGCAAAAACCTTCTCATCTCTTCCCCTGGTAGCCTGAACAGCGATGGTGTAGATGCTCAGACACTTTGCTGGGTTCGGTCTCTCGTCGTACTTCTAGGGTATCTCTAGCTTGAACGTGCGAACGGACGGCCAACGGACTTACCGCAGCTCACAAGTGAAGCCAGGGCACCCAACCCCGAAAGGTAGGCACCCGCCAACCCCGAGCGCAGGCTCGTCAACGTCGGGGCCATCGCGCCCATCGGCCTGGCAGCGGTCGTCGCGGCGCCGCTCGAGGGTGATGCACGCGTGTAGGATTGAAAGTATGTGTAGAGGGGGTGATTAGACTACTTGAGCAAATAAAAATCTAGCCTTTTCCCAATTTTAAGTCTTGGCAGATTTTAGCAACTTAGCACTAGTCAAGCAATCAACGTACACATGCAAATCTAACAGTATAGCAAGGGAATGTAAATCATTGCATATGAAGGTAAAGGGGAGGAGTTTGGAGGGAGCAACCGCAATATAGACATGGAGATTTTTGGCGTGGTTTTGTTAGGTGGTGCTATCGTACATCCACGTTGATGGAGACTTCAATCCACGAAGGGTAACGGCTGCGCGAATCCACAGAGGGCTCCACCCATGAAGGGTCCATGAAGAAGCAACCTTGTCTATCCCACCATGGCCATCGCCCACGAAGGAATTGCCTCACTTGGGTAGATCTTCATGAAGTAGGCGATCTCCTTGCCCTTACAAACTCCTTGGTTCAACTCCACAATCTTGACGGAGCCTCCCAAGTGACACCTAACCAATCTAGGAGACACCACTCTCCAAAAGGTAATAGATGGTGTGTTGATGATGAACTCTCTGCTCTTGTGCTTCAAATGATAGTCTCCCCAACACTCAAGTCTCTCCCGCACACATTTGGCTAAGGTGGAAAGATGATTTGAGTGGAAATCAACTTGGGGAAGGCTAGAGATCGAGATTCTTGTGGTTGGATTGGAATGTCTCTGCCTCAACACATGAGTAGGTGGTTCTCTCTCGAAAATGAATGCTGGAAGTGTAGGCATGTTCTGATGGCTCTCTCCCTGAATTAAGAGTGGGTGGAGGGGTATATATAGCCTCCACACAAAATCTAACACTTACACACAGATTCCCAAACTCAGCGAGACCGAATGGTGAAACTCAGTCAGACCGATTTGGTTCAAAATGTGAGCGTTAGGCTTTTCGGTGAGACCGACATGATCAACTCAGTGGGACCAATGTGCTAGGGTCGGGGCATAACTTGATCTCGGTGGGACCGATTTCAGTAATAGGCAAACAGAGAGTTGGTCAGGCAAACTCGGTGGGACCAATCGCTCATTTCGGTGAGACCGAAATGTTACGAAAAGGATACATCAAGTTTGCATTGCGAACTCGGTGGGACCGATCGCTCATTTCGGTGAGACCGAAACGTTACAAAGGGAAACCGAGAGTTTGCAATCCCATCTCGGCCGAGATCCCTATCGCTGAGACCAAAGTGATTAGGGTTTGTGGCAGTGGCTATGTCAAATGAACTCGGTGGCGCCGGATAAATCAAATCGGTGGGGCTGAGTTTGACTTTAGGTTTTGAACATGTGTGGATATGAGAAAGTGGTTGAGGTTTTTTTGGAGCATATCACTAACCATTTTGAGCGTGTAAGCCATTAAGCAACACCTCATCCCCTTTTAATAGTATTGGATTTCCTATGGACTCAATGTGATCTTGGATCACTTAAATGAAAATGTAGAGTCTTGAGCTTTTTGTCAATATGTGTCCTTAGCATTTTAAGGGGTCCACATCTATAGTCCATGCCATGCCAATCATTGAACTTTCTGAAATGATCTTGCAAGAGTATTAATTCAATGAGATATATGTTGTTAAGAATTACCAAAACCACCCAGGGATTAGTTGCACTTTCAATCTCCCCCTTTTTGGTAACTGATGACAACATATAGATCAAATCTTCGACAAATGATAATAAGAAAGAAATACATCGTCGCTCTAGTAAGTATGTGATAAGAAAGAGCTCCCCCTAAATTTGTGCATTATTTAAAATTTTCTTTTGAATGCAAATGCACAAACAATTATGATCATGGCTTACTCTTCCATGTCACATACATCTTGGTGGAGCACCCAAAATGATGAAGTATGGAACATGCACTCATCACCAAGGCAAAGTGTGAATCTTCATACATAAGAGATAGAGAATATCATCATCCAAGAACAAATATTATGTATGATATGATCAAACACATGACCATACAAGTATCTCACACACATAGCCATAAAGTATCATCCAAGCAAGCCAGCAAATAAGTAGCAAAAAGAGCCAAAAAGAAGCAAATCTCTCTCTCCCTCTCTCTCTCTCTCTCAGCCTATCACTACTAGGAAAAGGCATGCTAGTGGCGCACCAGTTTTGCCTACTAATGGCGCACTACTAGTGCGCCACTAGCATCACGCCATTAGAATTAAATTCTAATGGCGCACAACTGGTGCACCATTAGTATCTGGTGTTCTAATGGTGCACCAAGCAGTGCGCCATTAGAATTGCCTACGGTACGCCATTAGAATTCCTCCCAGGGGGCCATATGTACCCATGTGCTTTGGCTTTCTAATGGCGCACCAGTGGATGATGCGCCATTAGTGTGATTATTATAGTGCATCATTAGTGCCTTGTGTGGTGCGCCATTAGTATTAATATTAGTTTTTTTTGTTTTTTTTCTAATTTTTTCACAGGTTACAAAATATATTATTTGACAGAATATAGACAGCACCACACAACAACAGCAGATTCATCGAATACAATAGAAGGTAAGTCTCCAAATACAATTCATCATATTAGTATCCGAATGCAAAAGACCGAACGAAGATAGAACATTACAAGTCTCGGAGACCGCGAGTAGCGAGTTTGTCGTCACATTACAAGTCGATATCGATCATCTAAACTACCATCACATAGAAGAGAGCTGCGGTCATCACGATGAGAATCATCGTGATGAAACTGGTCTTCACTCGGTTCCTCCAACGCTCCCTCCTCTCTCCTACTAGATAGCGGGCGTATCTAGATTCCGCCTCCGCCCTAGTAATGTACCCTTTGTAACTGTTACCGCTGAAACGGTGAACCTGTCTCCGACACTCCTCCCAGTCGTCGTAGACCCCGGAAACCTTACCCTTGTACACGACATCCGACGGCATCTCTATGCACAAGCCAGACAACAGATAATACATAAGCAATATATAAGTATGCAAGAAAAGGATTGGAAGAGAAAAGCAAGACATTAATAGCAGGATTCATGGTCCTACTAATAAATAGCATCTATTACATCTAAGTTGAACAACTGTCCAAACCAAAGAGACATACAAGTTCATTAAAGTTTAATTACAACATGAGCTAATCGATGTTTCAGAACTACAAATAGCATCACTATTTTCGACTCATCTCATGGGACCAGAGCATCGCCCTACCCGTCACATGCACCCTCCTCGAGATATCTTGAGGTGAAGGTGGCCCGTCCTGAGCACGGATCATACTCGGTGCCGGCTGGCTCGCACCAGCGCCCTTGGCAGTCTTTCATTTCCGTCCTTTCTTCTTGATCTGCTGTAATGGGACCGAGTTCTGCTCACAGACCGCCTTCTTGAGCGTGTTGGGGCTGATAATATTTCGCACCTCAGCTGTCTGAGGCTCGGTGAAGGCGGGAGCTGGAGGCATCTCCTGAGAACTGAACGCCAGACGACGCCTGTTGCAATTGGATTTCTCCGCCGTACCAGCTAGATCGCGGTCGTCTTGGTTGGGTTCTTGAGAAGGAGGCCCACCGAACTCGTTACCGTACCCATGTTCGGCAAAGTACTTATCGATATTGGTAAATGTACCGTCGTCGTTGTCGTCGTCGTCCGGATCCTGTGCCATATGCATGTCCGGATCCTATGCCATAGGGATGTCCGGCATGTTCGGTAGCGTTGCGGCGTTCTTGCCATGGCGCAGCGCTGGCATGACTGGCGGTCTTGTCTGTGGGGTGGTGTCCCCCGCCCCAAACGAATCTGGCTCTTCGGCCAAAGCAAGGGCCAACTTAGGCAGGTGCTGAGGGTCATCAGATCTTCTTCGTTGGCCCCGGCGGGTTGAATCGGAGGTAACAACTCGTCGCAGCCTGGCAGCACCCGAACCAGTTGAACCCTATAAATGGTGGGTGGCATCGGTTTACTGTGGAACACGGGGTTGCCTGGTTGAACGATATTGCCCTTGGCGACATCGACCAACTCATCATTCACGAAGTGCAGGAGAGTGCACGGAACGTCGGCGGCGCCCTGCGAAAACATTTAGGGCGTCGGGGATGCCCAATCAAAGGCAAAAGTAGATGAAGTCCTCGGTCGAGAGGCTTAATTATTTACCGTGATGATGGCGTCGAGCTCGGCTAATGTCGAGGCACCGCCAATGGCGGGCGTGCAACTGACAAAGGGGCCGCTTGCTGGCGAGGTGCCGGCCGGCGTACACCCGGGTGCATTAAGCTCCAATGCCCGTGTCGGCGTCGCAGACACCAATACCGCCACCGCCGATAACATCAATGGTGCCGCCGGAGACACCAATGGCGCCGCCTGCGCATTGTGCAAGTTGCTGGCCATGAAGCTAGGAATCGGGGACACCAATGAATCTTTTGTTATGTAGTTATGTGATTGTTATGATGCTGGTGCAGAACACTTGTTGTGATTGTTATGATGCTGGTGCAGAAATGAAAAAACACTTATGGTTGTAGTGATGATGAGGAAAACAGGAGTGGGCATAGAGTGGCTTGTTTTCGTATCGACGACGACGAGTAGCGAATGGACATGAAGGTTATACTATTACTGCATGTTCCTTGTTTTGATTGGTGATCAACCTTCTCTGTAGTTTTTGTTGATGTGATCCTGATGTAGTTTTTCTACTACAATTCTCTCCAGGTAGCAAAATGCATGAGACTTTGGTGATGAAGAGGCAGATGGTGAAGATACAATGCAAAATCTGGTGCCATTTTGGTGCCATTTTGGCTGATGGTGAAGATACAATGCATTAAAACTTTGGTGCCATTTTGGCTGATACTTTGGTGCCATTTTGGTGGCATTTTTTGCTGTTTTGGCTGATGTTGTTTTGGTGCTGTTTTGGTGCCATTTTGGATGGCTGCAGTGACTATTTTGGTGCTGTTTTAATGCTTGAAGATTGATCTCTTAATATGGTTGGAGTGATCATTAATTTTAAAGCAAAATATGGCTATTGTTTTTTTGTTTTGTTTCAGAAACATGAGAAACCAAAGGGCCCACGTCTCCCCTCCAGAGTTTTCGAGGGCCAAAGGGCAGGACATTTGAGTTTTCAAGGCAACTCCACACGTCTCCCCTCCACTGGCAACTCCCCATGTCTCCCCTCCACTGGCAACTCCCCACGACGCAGAGGGGGTTTTCTTCCAGTCCATTGCCGCTCCATCTTCCTCCCTCTGCCTCCCTCCTCATTCCATTGCCGCTCCATCTTCGTCCCTCTACCCCCCTCTACCTCCACCATCACTGGCCAGGAGGGAAATGGCGGAGGAATCATGGAGCAACTCCCCTCCGTCTGCCAAGAGAATGGCGGAGGCATCATGGAGCAACGCCCCTCCGTCTGCCAAGCATCACCGTGGTGAGGCGTCTGGCAAGGAGCCGCTGGTGGTCGACGACAATGTTCCGGTCCCCGGGCAGAAGCAGGACTACACCGTGCCGCTCATGGTTGATATCCATCTGAAGGAGCCGCTGGATGTCGTACGCACCAGCAATCCAGAGGAAGCCGACAAGAGGATCCGCGAGATCAGGAGGAGGCTCGGCGGCATGCTTTCTTGGTCGATCAGCGTTGATGTCGAGTATACCAGGGAAGATGAACCTCCGCAAATGGCTACAGTTCTGCAGTTATGCGTGGAGGATCTCGTCCTGGTATACCACATCACCGCGGCAACCAAATGGTAAAAACATCCAGTTCTGAAGTTTCTATCTAATTAGTAGTTTCTGAAGTAGATGCAATAGTTCTGAAGTTCTGAAGTAGATGCAATACTAGTTCTGAAGTTCTGAAGTTTCTGAAGTTCTGAAGTTTCTGTTTAATTAGTAGTTTCTGAAGTTTCTGAAGTAGATGTAATAGTTCTGAAGTTCTGAAGTTCTGAAGTAGATGTAATACTAGTTCCGAAGTTCTGAAGTTTCTGTCTAATTAGTAGTTTCTGAAGTTTTTGAAGTAGATGAATTTGATGCACCAGATTAATTTGATGCAGGACCAAGGAACTCCGCCCGCTCCTGCAGGAGAAGAAGCTATACACCTTTGTTGGCTTCTCCATTGGAGGTGACAAGGAGAAGCTGAAGTTGTCTGGTTTGGAGATCAACCCCGACAAGTTTGTCGACATGCAGCGCAAATGGAGAGTTCCAAACAATGGAAAGAAGTGGCAGTCTTTGGCTGAGTTTGTAGCCAGCCTCATCCACCCATCCTACAAGGAAATGAATTAGAAGATCAGCAAGAAATTGGACCACAAACTATGGGGGGACAGCCCACTGCCAAACAACCTCATCGAGTACGCCGCCCAAGATGCGTACGTCACCTACGAGGCATGGAAGAAAATCGAAACCATCAAAGAAGGTTTGAAGCAATGGCAAGAGGCGGAGGATCATTGGGATGACCCCTACTACTGGGGATATTGAGTTGTTTGTGGTATTATGTGTCTCAGTTTGTAGTTATGTGGTTGAACAAGTTTGCTTTTGTTATGTTGAACAAGTTTGCTTTTGTAATGATGAACAAGTTTGCTTTGTTATGTAGTTATGTGATTGTTATGATGCTGGTGCAGAACACTTGTTGTGATTATTATGATGCTGGTGCAGAAATGAAAAAAACACTTATGGCCGTGAAACCTAGGTTGGGCCTAATCACTTGGCACAAATCACTTGGCTCTATTGCCACCTATGGTTTAATGCAGCAAGAATAAAGGGGCAGTTGATCCTAATGAACTAAGTACTAAGATACCCCGACCCATGCATTAGTAGCAAGTACCCCATATGTCCGATTTTTAGCAAGGTCATGCTAAAATTCACGGAAAATTTCAGCATGACCTTTGCTGAAAATAGGACATATGGAGTACCCGAATTTGCCGGAACGGAAGTTAATCGACATTCCGGCAAACTCAAGGGCCTCTTGGGGTACCTGCAAATTCGTCACGACACAATGGTCGGAGACAAAACACAGCAAACGAGCAAAGTTACTGACGTGTTTACAGAAATTGTTTTCTGTAAAAGATGATCATCATCTTTGCAAGTCTTTCTCAATGTGATCACAAGTAATTCAGAGGCATCACAATAAAGCAACACCCTGCACTAGCCTAAAAACAAGTGAAGTTTCACCCGTATAAGGACAACTTTATAAAATCAGAGAAGTTGCTAAATTTTTTGTATCCTTCATACACACTGGAGTACAATGCTTTATAATGTTTCATCATCATTACAGAAATCCAAGACCATGTGTTCCATCATCATCATCATTACAGAAATCCAAGAAACATCATGCTTTTTAACAGTTTTCAGTTTGGACAGAATACTGAAAACTACAGTTTGGACAGAATCCCTAACACTTTGGTCTTCTAGTTACAAAACAAATCTGACATAATCCTAGATGCCATAACTGAATTTTTTGACAGTAGCTCAAGTTTTTGACAGTAGCTCCTAACAGTAGCTCCTAACTGAATTTTCTGCTTAAAGGGGAGGCTGACTTAAGTGGCAAGATGATACAATTTGCATAACATAACAATATATGCATCTTAATATAACACCATCTCCTAACAGAAATAGTATCCAGGGTTTCCATCTTAATACCACAAAGAATACCATAAAAAAATCCAGGATCATTTTTTCTAGAGAAAAGCATCATTATAAGGGGAGTTTCTTACTCTACCAGTTCTACTAGGGGGCAAAGTAGAACTGATATTCTTTTGCTGACTTCTAGTACAAGGTATAGAAGAGGAGGTAAATACAGTAGACATGTAATTGCAGTGTATTAACAGTATCATTTCAATAGATTTATAGTGCAAATTTATAGTAGAATTACAACTACAGTGTGAGCCAGAACCATACTCCAAATGTAGTAGAAGATACCTTCTGTCCAGCTGTCAATCTAAAGGGCTACAACTTGAGCTTTGAAATGAAGATAAGTGGCCAATTAACACACTGTCAAAAAAATCCAGTTAACACACTGTCAAAAAAATTCAGTTAGCACACTGTCGAAAAAATTCAGTTAACACACTGTCAAAAAAAATTCAGTGAATAGATGGCAATACATCATACACTCACGTTGCTACATTATTCATCAACTTGTATCATTAAGAAATACTACTCAAGTATAGTTTTGGTGTAACTAGGTTTTGCTTCACTGTTGTATTCTTCTTTTTGTTAGCTATCTCAAAAGACTGGAATGAACCATTAGCTATCTCAGAAGACAAAAACAAAAATTCAGTGTGTTAACCATATGGCCAAAATATTGTCCCTAGACATCTCCTGGTCCTACCCAAGATAAACCCTAGTTACAAAAATGCAGTGCGAAAATTCAGTTAACACACTGCCAATACATTCAGTTTGGAGCATCGGTTGGAAGGAATGGGGAATGGTGGAGAGAGGGGGAAGGAGGAAGGAGGAGAGGTACCTGGTCGCCGGAGGGGTCGGGGTCGGGGTCGGCAAAGGGGTCGGGGTCGGGGTCCGATCTCGTCCGGGTCCTCGCTCGCCGTGGTTGAAGGAGAGCAGGGGTTGGTGGCAGAGGACGACAGGGGCAGGCGGGGTGGGCGCATCGGGGCCACGCTCGCCGGCTGTTGCAGGGGCCGGAGGAGGCCCTCACTCGTCGGAGGGAGGAGGAGAGGAGAGGAGCGGGCGGCGCGCGCTTGGCCGATCCCGTTCGGGGGGCGCGGGGGCGGCGGGGGTGGAGTCCCGCGGCGGTCGGTGCGGCGGCGTCGAGGCAGCACAAGACCATAGCGGCGGCGTACGGTTGGGTCGAGTGGATCTGGCGAGGGAGGGAGGGAGGGAACAGTGCGAGGGGAACAGGTGAACTGGGGGGAGGGATCTAATGGCGCACCGCACCCCTAGTGCGCCATAAGTACAACCATTCTAATGGCGCATCCCGCCCCGGTGCGCCATTAGAATTTACTAGCCCGACAGGTCAGGTTATATTACACATAACCCCCACTCCATCAGAACAAGCCCACTAGCCCGACTGGTCAGCACGCAGAACACACATCAGGAGGTCCTGGGTTCGACTCCCAGGCTTCCCATTTTTGTATTTATCCATTTAAAATGCTTTTTGATATTTATTTGTGTTTAAATATGTTCAAACTTGTTTAAATCATAACAGTAATATTTTTTTATAAAAATAGTAATAATTTTTAAAAATATCAACAAATTTGTTATTTGAAAATTTTTATGAATATGAAAAAATATCATCAAATTTATTCTTTCAAAATATCATCAAATTTGTTATTTGAAAATATAATCAAATTTGTTTTTTAGCAATTTTAGTTGCATTCATTTGTGACGGTGGAGCGGGCCGGGGAGGGTGCGGGTGGTCGTTAGCGGCGGTGGAGTGGGGGAGGGTGCGGGCCGGGGGTCGGCGGCGGCGGCCGATGGA
>NC_041391.1:272050194-272105255 GCF_002162155.2 Triticum dicoccoides
CCCTGGTTACTAATGGCGCACCTGCTTCTGGTGCGCCATTAGAAGTTTTGCAAAAGAATAAAAAAAGTATATATTCTAATGGCGCACCGTGGCATGGTGGGCCATTACTAGTTACACTAGTAATGGCGCACCATGCCACGGTGCGCCATTAGAATGTTTGGAAAAATTAAAAAAAAATTGTTACTAGTGGCGCATCTTGTGGTTGGTGCGCCATTAGTATATACTAATGGCGCACCACCTGACAGGTGCGCCATTAGTGTCCATCCCATCTATGGCCCTTTTCCTAGTAGTGTATGATCTATACACTTTCTCCCCCTTTGGAAACAAGTTACCAAAAAGCTTGAAAATGCATAGTGCTATGCGGCTCTCTATGCTTCATCTTCGGGAGGCGGTGTTGACAGGACACCAAGGACGAATTCATCTGTTGAAGTTGTTGGAGCTGGTGGAGTTGCAACCAGAGGGGCAACTGAAGCTGTGGCTGCAGGTGCTGACGCAGTAGCTCTTATGTCTGTCACAGGCACTGCTGCAGATCTCTGTGCCCTAGGCACTCTCTGAAAAAGCATTTGTGGTAGCTTTCCCTTTCCTCTCTTGAGCTTCTTCTTGGAGCTGCTCAATAGCTTTTTGCATTTCTATCACCTTCAAGTCAAGATCATAGAACTTTGTTTCAATGATCCTCTCCAGGCTCTCTTGATTCTTAGTGAGGGTGGCCTATGCTTTCCCAATCCTCAAAGTGGCGTGAATAGGATATCCAAGTTGATCTTGCTTTGACTTGAGGTAAACTTGTGAAGCCTATTCAGCACTTGGCATCTTGGTTGCCTTCTCAGCTTTTGCTTTCTCTCTCTTCTCTTGAGCCTCTACTGATGTGGGATCTTCAGCATTCATGACAACTGTGTTGTCCTCAAACTCAGGCCTCAAGGGAAGGTACTCTTTGTCCAACAAATACACACCTTTGCTCATCTTGGAGATAATCAGCGTCTAGATGTGTGGAGCATACCCACATGATCTTTTATGGTATGCTGCTATTCTCTTGATGGTCTCAACAATCAAACTCATCACTTTAAACTTCTGGGCAATTCAAATAGCTGAAGCAAGTTGATGGAATGGCTTCTGATCATTATGTGATCTCCTTATTTGGGTAACAAGGTGTGCCTCAGAATGGTATTCATGGTGGCCAGTCCTGACATCAGATAGTATACTGAGCCTAGTTTATGTATCTCCAAGGCCTTGTCAGGTATCTCCTTGTACATGTTGGCCATGGAGTGGTGGTCCTTCTTGCGCTAAGCATAGACATCAATATCTTCCTCAGCTTCTTCAGGAGCATTAATGAGCTTGTCCCACTCAACAACAGAAGACTGGTACCTAGTACCTTCAGACATCCAAACAATCTTGCCATCTGGGTAGAAGTGAGCTGTTGAATACAACTGCATGATAAGCTCTTCATTCCACTTGGTCAATTTCTGACCCACAAAAGTGTCAACTCCATTGAGTTTGAAGCCCTCATGCACTCCAGGAAAATGATCTTCATTGGCATAAATGTATTTCCATTCTACCCACTGCATGTCACACACAATGGGCTTCTTATCTGGGAGCACAGTCTCATAGAAGTCCTGTTGTTCCTTAGTGTGAAATCTGTAGTCCACAACAGTTCTTCTCCTCACAGCATAGGTATCTGCTTGTCTCCACAATTTGAGACCTGCATCCTTTCTATCCTTCATATTCTCAGCCACTGGATGATTGTCATCATGATCAGGTATCTTTGGATTCAATTTCCCGAGCACTTGGTCTTCCTCTTCTTCTTCTTCAATCTCAGGCACTGGGGCCTTGTTCTTTTCTGCAGAAGAATGTTTCTGGTGCTTCACTTTGGTGCAGACTTGGAAGCTTGAGCTGGAGCTTTCGGGGCAGTCTTAGGCTTTGAAGAAGCAACCCCAGACTTGATGGCATCCCCTATCAGCTTCTGAGACTTGGCAGGAGGTGCATCTTTCACTTCCTCCTCCTCTTCTGCAAAATCTCTCACCATAGATGGCTTTCCAGTCACTCTGGCAATGGTTTTCCTAACCCTTTCCTTTCTTTTCTTTCCATCAGCATCTTCTCTTGTCTCAAGAGTAAAATCCATAGTTTCTTGTGTCTAGCTTTGGATATTGGCACTCTTCTAGCAGGAGCTTTCTTCTTCATGCCAGGCTTGATGGAGGTAGCAGCACAATATTCCTTCTTGAGCACTTTCTTTTTTGAGGTCACCTCCTCAACTTCAAAGTCCTCATCCTCTGTTTCTGAGGTTTTCTTTTTCCTCTACCATGTTGTTGCCTTAGGCAGGTTGCTGGGAGTGCTTCTGCTCGCCTCATCATAGCTGTCAGAGGGACTAGTGCCCTCACTCATGTTGACTTGTTCCTCGGACTTGTTCTAGCTATCATTCTGATCTGACATGGATGACACTGCAAGCTGACCCTATGAATAGCTATAGATGAGGTAGAATGGATGAGCATCACAAAGTGCAGAGTTTTTGCATAACAATAGAGTCAAAAATTTAGTTTTAGTTTTCTACAGAAAGCATTTCGGAGCTACTGATTTGTAAACTCAGTGACACCGAAGCAACAATCTGTGTCTAAACTAGTGATCTCGGTCAGACCGAGGCACACTTCGGTGACAATGATATTGCTAGGGTTTCATAAAGTTTTGAACTCGGTCACACCGATTTGTAAGTTTTGGTCAGACTGGAAATCACAAGTGCAATGGCCTAAGCCAAATCGCTGAGACCGATTTCTACAACTCGGTCGGTCCGAGATGAGTTCTGCGGAAACCTAACCCTAAATTTTCGAATCAAATCTAAACTAAAGGATGTTTTCGCTAGGTAGGATGATCTCAAACTTGTCAAGAACCATGTTATTGTTTCTATGCTAGGAATCGGATTGAGAAAACACAAAGGATCGAACTCATACCCTAATTTGGCGATGAGCTTGCTACGGCGGCAACGACGGTGGAGGTTTCTGTTGACGGTGATGGAGACCAGCGGCGGGAGGTCACTGGCGATGAGGATACGATCCGGATACCTGAGTCAGCAGAGCAGGATATGCACCGGCGAAGGGTTTTCGGAGGAATTTCCAATATTTGGCCCGTGGGTATATATATCCCAACCCTGTCGGTGTGACCGAGTGGAACAACTCGGTGGCACCGAGATGCAGAATCGCAAGCGGCTACTGCAACTCGGTGTGACTGAATTGTTCAAATCGGTTGCACCGAGATTGAAAAACTAGATCAACTCAATGAACTTAGTTTGACCGAAAGGAATGAATCGGTCAGACCGAAATGCATAGAGAGGTTTTGGAAGTTTAAGTCTATGACAAAACGGTGACTCCGAATGCTCCTCACCCAGAGGGTTCGAATTTGACTTGATCTAACTTTGTGATGTAGCATGAATAGAGTTTGAGACGAGAAAAGCATAAATATCTAGAGAGAGTTCTTAGGCATTATTGTCCATCCATTTGGCAAAAGAAAAAGAGCCAAACAATCAAAGAAACAAATAGATGTCCTCGATTGAGAAACATATGCAATCAACATGCTCACGCAAAAAATGGCAAATGAAATATGTGGCAAAGCATGCACAATCACTCTAGCATCTATCAAGCAATTGGCGATGACTAGGTCATCTATATATGAGTATATTGACTTAGGAGTCAAATGAGAACATTTGATCATAGGTCATACTCATCGTTTAAGCACAAGTGGGGTTACCACTTTTACATAAAGCATTGTTGTGCTCACACCATTGGAGTTGCTTTAGCCAAATTCTTAGAGTAAAGCTCCCCCTAGATGTGATATCCCCCCAAAGAGGGATGAACTACCCTTGAGTTTTGGCAATGATGACTTCATGTAGGTGTTGAAGATGTGAATGGTCATTGTGGATGTAGATCATTTGGAGCAATCCATTGGAGTGAGTTGCACTTTCAATACTTACATGGGTTAGTCCCACAAGGAACAAACAAGGATATCCATAGACATAGAGTGAAGCACACACAAGATGATGTCCACGAAAGCATTAGATTACCTTGTCCCTTGTCTTACCAACAAGAGGGTTTGTGACTCCTTGAACTAATGTAAGAAGTGGAAATTGTTTGCACTTGTCCTTGCCAAAATGAATATGAGTGAAGAATGTTGGCAGAGTCACCCTCAAGAACTCTTTAGTTCTTCTTCTTCAGGATCCACACATCTTGATGGGAATCCTTGGGGTTGTAGATGTACTTGATGAAGTAGAACTTGATGTAGACTTGGGAACCCACTTGACCAAGGCCTTTGGACCTTCTTCAAATGCATCACTCTCCTCTTGAAGCTTGTCCTTGCCTTTTAGCTTGTGGTCTTGTGGTGGAAGATCATCTTGATCTTGTGTCCCCTTGGAGGAAGTAGGATCATACTTCTCTTGTTGAGGAACAAACTTCGTCTTGGGGTATTGATCTTCTTCCCACTCGACTGCATTGGCATTGAACTTTCGTTCAAAACCAACACCTTGATTCTTCCGGTGCCTTCCTTGCTTGCGTACAATTTCTCAAATTGTTTACTTCTGTCAAGACTCTTGTAAACACCTTTCTCTACAATTCCCTTCAATAAGCTATTTTCTTGCTCAAGTGTAACTTGGCTAAGAGAATCATTAGTGCAATCAAGAGAACTAGTAGAAGCAACAATATTGGATTTAGCATGATTATTTTTACTACTAGAAGAATAATCTTTCTTACTCTTGTTGCTAGATTTTACTTGTGGCATGTAAGTAGACAAGAGTAAACGCTTGGCAATGTAAGAAGAACTTTTCTTCCGAAGATCATCATTGATGGATTTTAAGAACTCATGTTCTTGCTCAAGGTTGAGCTTCTCGAAGCATAGCTTCTCATGAGTTTTTAAAAGTTCTCGATGATCTTCTAAAGTAGTTTCATGTGCTAACTTAAAAGTGTTTAGTTCTTTAGTTAGACGCTTAATCTCCTTCTTATCATTGTCATTCGTTTCATCTTGATTAGCATGGTTAGTAGCAATTTCATCATAGCATTCATCAATAGAGTTGTCAACAAGTAAATCATCATCACCTAGCAAGTCATCTTCATCACTATTGAAATCAACATACTCGAGGTGTGATACCTTGGGGCCTTTAGCCATGAAGCATCTTCCAATTCCTTCATTTGGTGACTCAAATATGTCATAGGAGTTGGTTGACACAAGTGCTAGACCGGCAACACCTTCATCTTGAGTATATGGAGTCGGAGTGATAACTTCTCTCGGGGTGGTGGTTGGAGTCGGAACAGGATACCCATTCACCAACATCAGATTTTTGTCTTCGTTTTGTATAGCTCCTTGATGACGTGTCCTTCCTTTCCAAATCCTTGCTTCTGCGAGAGGTTCTTCATTCATAGTGATCATCTCTACTCCTTCTCTCTCTTGGAGGTGATTCTTCCCTTTTGCTTCTCCTTTTAGGTTAATCTTCACTTCTTTTGTAGGGAGCCGAACACTCATTGGAGTAGTATCCGGGTCTTCCACAATTGTAGCAATTTCGCTCACGACTAGAACATATTTTGTCATTGTAGGACCTTGACTTCGAACTCCTTTCCTTGCTTCTACTCTTGTAGAACTTGTTGAAATTCTTCACCATTAAGCTCGATTCTTCATTGAAGGCTTGTTCCTCACTTGATGATGTAGGAGCATCACATGAGGCTTTGTAAGTCATACGTCTCCAACGTATCTATAATTTTTGATTGTTCCATGCTATTATATTACCCATTTTGGATGTTTATGGGCTTTACTTTACACCTCTATATCATTTTTGGGACTAACCTACTAATCGGAGGCTGTCGGTGTCAAAACCGGCGGATCTCGGGTAGGGGGTCCCGAACTGTGCGTCTAGGCGGATGGTAACAGGAGACAAGGGACACAATATTTTACCCAGGTTCGGGCCCTCTTGATGGAGGTAAAACCCTACGTCCTGCTTGATTAATATTGATGATGTGTATTACAAGAGTGGATCTACCACGAGATCAAGGAGGCTAAACCCTAGAAGCTAGCCTATGGTATGATTGTTGTAATGGAGGTTATGTCCTATGGACTAAAAGCCATCATGTTTATATAGACATCGGACAGGGCTAGGGTTACACAGAGTCGGTCACAATGGTAGGAGATCTACATATCCGTGTCGCCAAGCTAGCCTTCCACGCCAAGGAATGTCCCATCCGGACACGGGACGGAGTCTTCAATCTTGTATCTTCGTAGTCTTGGAGTCCGGCGGACGATGATAGTCCGGCTGTCCGGACACCCCCTAGTCCAGGACTCCCTCAGTACCCCCTGAACCTGGCTTCAATGACGATGAGTCCGGCGCGCATAATGTTCAGCATTGCAAGGCGGGTTCCTCCTTTGAATAATCCAGAGAAGATTGTGAACACCAGGATAGTGTCCGGCTCTGCAAAATAAATTCCACGTTCCACCATAGAGAGAATAATATATATACAAATTCAATCTGCTGACGTATTTTGCGGCATGACGTCACACCACTACCAAGCCTTTACTTGAATCGTTTTTTTATTATACCACCTCAGCGCGTTTAGCGAAGAGGTTTCCCTTGCACATCTTGTCGAAGCAGAGATCGTGTTCCCCTTATTCCGGGATTCTCATCAATACGGACGCGGGTAACCCAACCGCGCCATTGATGGTGGCGCTTGGGAGATAAGCGAGTTTTACCGGGCCAGTGGGGACGCATAGTCTTCGTCTGCCTATATATAAGGGATAAGGATTCACCTTTTCACCTACGCCTTCTTCCTCCTTTGCTTATCCATCTCCGCGCACTCGAGCTCCAGCGCCCAAGTTCACGCATCTCGCCTCGATCTTCTCCGACCATGTCCGGAGCGGGAGGTAAATGGTTGGCCTCCACCGTTAAGGAGGAGCACATCACAAAGCTGCGCAGCGCCGGATACCTTTCCGGCGACGTCGCCCACTGGCTGCCCGACGAGGGGCAGCTCGTCCCCACCCCCAGGCCCCATGAGAGGGTCGTTTTCCTCCCCCACTTCCTCCGCGGACTGGGCTTCCCACTTCACCCCTTCGTCCGGGGGCTCATGTTCTACTACGGCCTGGATTTCCATGATCTGGCGCCGAACTTCATCCTCAACATCTCGGCGTTTATCGTCGTGTGCGAGGCCTTCCTCTGCATCCAGCCCCACTTCGGCTTGTGGCTCAAGACCTTCAATGTCAAGCCGAAGGTAGTGAAGGGCACTCAAGCGGAGTGCGGAGGCGCCATGTTGGGCACGATGCCGAACGTCCTTTGGTTCGAAGGGGCCTTCGGGGAATCCGTCAAGGGGTGGCAGTCGGGGTGGTTCTATATCACCGAGCCGCGCGACCCTACGTGGGCGGCGGCCCCCGAGTTCAGATCTGGTATCACTACGCAGCTCACCTCCTGGAAAGAGAAGGGCTTGCTGTGGGGTAATTCGAAGGAGCTGACGGGACTCCAAGCCTATATCCAGAAGCTGGTGAACAAGAAGCTCAGGCTGGTTAACATGGTCCAAGTCATGCTCGTCCGCCGGATTCTCTCATGCCAAGAGCGAGCATTCAATCTGTGGGAGTTTGATCCGGAATAGCACCAGGCATTGAGCGGGCTCTTCAACACGACGTACGAAGGCGCCTGGAGGGTGCTGTTTAAGGGCGCCAAAGCCCCCGCGTCCGCGACGGAAGATCGCGGATTCCACTCGCAGCGTCCAGCTGACGAGGTAAGTGATTCTACCCCCTTTACGGAACACTTGTTGTTAATAGTTCAACCCTAAGCGGGTTTTGATCTCCCTTTTCCCTTGACAGGAATGGATGAAGAAGGCCGAGCAGCTCATCTGCCCGGCTCCCATGCCAGAAGACCGAGTGGACGCCCGTCTAGTGGGGTTGCTGGTTCCGGCACCGCACGTGGTGCCGCAGAAGAAGGCCAAGAAGGTTGCCACGGGTACTTGAAAGAGTTCCCGTTTTCAGGTGTCCGACGACTCCGAGGCGGATTCCTCCCCCGAAGATGAGGAGGAGGAAGAAGACTCTCTCCCAGAGGAGGGAGAGAGAAAGAGGAAGGCCTCCCCAACAGGGGAGGCCGAAGGGTCCAAGAGGGGAAGAACTATTCCCCCGGACAGCTCCGCCAACACCAACGTTGGCGATGAAGAGTGGCCCTCAAGGGCCAGGCCTCAGGCGAGATCGTAAGTGTCCGGATCCCTGAATGATCTGCAATTTCTTTCTGTCACATAGTGTCCTTCTAATGCCGCATACTGTCTGCAGTCCGGCCGACGATTATCTCCCTGCTTCGTCGAGCGGGTCGTTGGCTGCGTCGGATGTGGAATCCATTCCGACCGCCTCCACCCCTCGCGCCGCTGAGGACGCCGAGGTGGGATCCCGGGAAGGGACCCATCAGGAGGAGGCTCCGAAGGTGCCGCAAGGCAGCCTCCCGGACTTTGCGCCGGACTCTACGCCGGAACCTGCAGTGGTTCCAGAGTCCGGCAGGCGGCCCCTTCGTAAGAAGGGCAAGACCGTGACACCGGTGGCCCCCGTCCAACCAGAGGCGCCGGACAACTTGTTGGAGGCGCTCAAAGGCGCTTCCATCGAGGAAGAACACCGCACTATCATGAGTGCGGTGATTCAGAAGGTTCAGCTCGCCAAGAGCGGGCTGACCGAAGCCTGCAGCAGCCTTCTAACAGGCTTTGAGGTAAGAACTTAAAATTATGTAATGTAATACCGACAGTAGCCCCTGATGCTCAGTTCGGCGTTCGGAAAGAAAAGCCGGACTGAGGATCTAAAAAGATATACGCAGGGTTGCTAAAAAATATGTCAATATGGGTTTGCAGGCTGCGCTGCTGACCTCTGCCGCACTGACTACGGATGTCGGTGCATTGAAGCAGGATCTCGAGCGTTCCGAGCAAGAGCTCGGCCGTGCCAAGAAGCAGCTCAAGGACAAAGAAGGTGAGTAACACCACTTTAAAGATTTACCTTACAGAAAAGGTTTTAGCTTGCAATAAAAATGACAAGGATAACGTGGGTACTGCAGGGGCCACTAACGAGGTGGCAACCCTGAAGGAGGCTGTGTTCGCGGCCAAACGCAATGCGGCCGCGGAACGGGCAGAGCGAGAGAAGCAGGAGGCGCGGGTGGCGGAAGTGCGACAAGAGGTCCAGGCTCTCATGGAGAAGCATGAGAGTTTGGAGCACGACTCAAAGACTTGAGAGTCCGAGCTCGCCTCGGCTCTCGAAAGTGCCAAGTCCGCCAAGGCCGAGGCCCGTAAGGCCCTTCAGGAGGTTGAAGATGTGAAGAAGATAGCGGCGGGTAAGGCATTTTTCATGCAAAGCAAGCATGTTAATGCAAACTACCTGACAGTTACCCGAATTCGGAGCTCTCCAGGGGCGTTTGCAGATCTGCCGCGCAGTGTATCCGATGCTGCCGTATTCTACCGTGGCCAGGAGGGGAGCTCAATGGAGAAGGTCTTCTGGTCTCAGTACACTGAGGTCGGCCATCCGGTGCCCCCTAGCGACCAGCTGAAGCAGCTGGTCGAGGTCCACAAGGCGGCTGAGGAGGCCATGAAGGGTCTCGTAGTCCGGCTGTGGCCTGGACAGGCCATGCCTGGGAGCTACTTCGTCCTCATGCGGCGGCTGGTGGATGCGTGCCCCTGGGTGGAGGTCGTCAAGCGCTCCGCCTGTATTGAAGGTGCTCGTCGGGCCCTTGCCCGCGCAAAGGTGCACTGGGGCCGGCTGGATGCGGAGTGGGTTCTTACTGACCCGCCGCCAGCGGGCAAGGAGTATCGTACGCCCGAAATGTACTATAAGACTGTCCTGAAGGGTGCCCTCAATATTGCGGATGAGTGCCCTAGAGATGTAATTATTGAGTAAACTCGCTATGTATTATCCCGTGCGCTGAAAACTTTGTTCATGTGCGCTTAAGCAACACTTGTTTAATTTAAAATATTACCTTCTGTGCGGCCGTTTATAAAATCTGAGAGATGGCAAGTCGTCGGCTTCAGCCCCCATGCCACTGGTGCTGGGGTGTTCGGGATAAACTTGAGCACTCTTGTTCCCATTTTGGGTCCATCTAGGGAGGCGCTCAACACAACGACCAAGGCAATCGGACTTATAATGCTTGAACACTCTCACTTAGCCATAGAATTCTATAATTTTAAATTTCAGCGAATCCCCTATTATTCGGAAGACCGAATTCGGGGCGCTATCCACGCCTTCGTCGGACATTATCCGGTACTTCACTCGAAGCGGCATGAGTCTTTAGGGACCCGAAAAGACCTCTCGAACAGCGACCAGTCTCTCGCCTTATCATGCCAGTCAGTTTTAGCTTTCTCCACTGAGGCGCTCGCCCAGCTCAACCGGGGCGCAATCGCAGTGGTTCTCCCAGTGCCACCTTAGCCGACAGAACAGAACGTAAGGCACCAAAACGTGGGAGCCGGGCAATCCCAACTATTGACCCAAGACATGATTCGGAGCCGATTCATATAATGCTATAAGTTCGGGGTGCCGCACTTGTGAAAGTGTTCGGACTTATCACACCATAATGCGGGGAACATAAGCCCCTGGTGTATTCGGCCGTACCAAAATATACGGGTGCAAGATGTCATTAATGAACATATGTGTAAAGTAATGCAATAACAGGCAAAAAATGCTGCATTATTTATTCAAGGAATTCTGCTATGAGTGCGGAAGGATACAAATAGTGCGGTAAGCAAGGGATTGGACTAAATAAACATGTCCCCCTCCAGGGGTGGGCTGCAGACTGGTGTATATAATCGAATTTAATGCTCGTAATGGAGACCACCTTAGTGTTCGTCGCAGCCTTCTTCCCTCCCTGGCTGTTGCATCGTGAGTTCGGCGGGTTCGCCGCCGGACAGAGCCTCTGGTGAACGGAGTCCTGTGTATAAAAAAAGGAAAATAGAGAAAAAGGTGACACACTTGTGAGCCCCTGGTGTGGTCGAGCCGCACTCTGGGTCTGTTGTGGTCGTGCCCCTCCCCCTAAGACCATGGTATCTCCAGAGCGTAGTGATGTACGCGGAGAGTTGGTCTTGCAATCATGCGAGGGCTGGGGTTGGGGCTGCATTGCTACGCATGCTCGGAACGTGCCAGGTGGTCTTGGTTGATGTTGCTCCGGGCGCGTTTGGCCGTGTCCGGCCGTTTAACGACCGGACTCGAAAATTGCTCTGTCCTTCTGCCGCGAGAGCCGCTGTATGTTCCTCCGTTCGGAGGGAGCGTTCCGTATTTCCGTTGACCGTGATGACTCCACGAGGGCCTGGCATCTTGAGCTTGAGGTATGCATAATGCGGCATCGCGTTGAACTTTGCAAACGCGGTTCGTCCGAGCAGAGCGTGATAGCCTCTGCGGAACGGGACTATGTCGAAGATTAACTCCTCGCTCCGGAAATTGTCCGGGGATCCGAAGACCACTTCCAGTGTGACTGAGCCTGTACAATTGGCCTCAACACCTGGTATGACGCCTTTGAAGGTCGTCTTTGTAGGTTTAATCCTTGAGGGGTCTATGCCCATCTTGCGCACCGTATCCTGATAAAGCAGGTTCAGGCTACTTCCGCCGTCCATCAGGACTCTCGTGAGGTGAAATCCATTGACGATTGGGTCTAAAACAAATGCGGCGAATCCGCCATGGCGGATACTGGTCGGATGGTGTCTTCGATCAAAAGTGATCGGGCAAGAGGACCATGGATTGAACTTAGGGGCGACTGGCTCCATCGCATATACGTCCCTTAGTGCACGCTTCCGCTCCCTCTTGGGTATATGGGTTGCGTATATCATGTTCACCGTCTGCACTTGTGGGGGGAAACCCTTCTGTCCTCTACTGTTCGGCGGCCGGGTCTCTTCTTCGTCATCGCCCCCTTGTCATTGTTTTCGGCAATTAACTTGCCTGCCTGCTTGAATACCCAATAGTTTCTGTTGGCGTGATTAGCTGGCTTTTCGGGGGTGCCATGTATCTGGCATAAGCGGTCGAGTATTCGGTCCAAATTGGACGGACCCGGAGTGGTTCTTTTGAATGGCTTCTTCCGTTGACCGGGTTTAGAACCTCGGAATCCGGCGTTGACTCCCGTATCCTCCTTGTCGTCACCGTTAATGCGGCGTTTATTTTTGCTTCGACGCGACCTGCCATTGTGGTCCTTAGTATCCGGACTGCCAGAATTTTTACTGAGGTTATTGCTGCGAGCTAGCCAGCTATCCTCTCCCGCACAGAAGCGGGTCATTAACGATGTGAGGGCTGCCATGGATTTCGGCTTTTCCTGTCCTAGGTGCCGTGCTAGCCACTCATCGCGGATGTTATTTTGAAGGCTGCGAGGGCCTCTGCATCTGGACAGTCGACGATTTGATTTTTCTTTGTTAGGAACCGTGTCCAGAACTGTCTGGCCAATTCGTCTGGCTGCTGAATTATGTGGCTTAGGTCATCGGCGTCTGGTGGTCGCACATATGTGCCCTGGAAGTTGTCGAGGAATGCGGCTTCCAGGTCTTCCCAACACCCAATGGACTCTGCGGGCAAGTTGTTAAGCCAATGCCGAGCTGGACCTTTAAGCTTGAGTGGGAGATATTTGATGGCGTGGAGATCGTCGCCGCGGGCCATATGGATGTGAAGGAGATAATTTTCAATCCAAACCGCGGGGTCTGTTGTGCCATCGTAGGATTCAATATTTACGGGTTTAAACCCTTCAGGGATTTGATGATCCATTACTTCATCAGTGAAGCATAGCGGGTGTGCGGCGCCTCTATATTGAGCAATATCACGACGTAGCTCGAGTGAGCGTTGTCTGCTGTGTTCGGCCCGGCCGGGGTTGTTGTATCCGGCGCGACGGTATTCGTCGTGGGTCGTGGGGCGCCCACGTGATCTGTAGATGGATCTGGATTGCCTTGCTTTCTCCTCCAATATGTCTCGCAAGTCCGGCGCATTCCCACTTGGCTTCGTACTTTTGGAGCGATGTCGGGGTACGGTCTTGGTGGAGGGCCTGGATGCCTCTCTGTCGCGACCACGGGGTGGTCGGTCGGCCGTATTATGCGCTGGTGATGAAGGTATGTATGCTTCTTCCTCTAATCGGGGAGCAACTTGCGTTTTGGTAACTTTTGGAGGGACGTTCAAGTTCATACTCTTCGGCCGCGAGGACCTCAGTCCATCTGTCGGCCAGCAGGTCTTGATCAGCTTGAAGCTGCTGCTGCTTTTTCTTTAGGCTATTTGCCGTGGCGATAAGCCTGCGTTTAAAATGCTCTTGTTCGACAGGATCCTCTGGCACGACGAATTCGTCGTCGTTGAGGCTTGCCTCATCTCCGGAGGGAGGTATGTAATTATCATCCTCGACCTCTTCGTCTGCCGCACTCTCGTGAGGGCTTCCTTCTGCATCCTCCTGTGCTGAATCTTGCTGGAGGGGATTGTCTTCGACGCTTTCTGGGGTGTTGTTATCCCCTGTGCCGGAATCTCCATTCTTGCTGTGGCGGGATTTCGAGCGGCACCGCTGACATCGGCGCTTGGGCTGTTTCTTTAGGGAATCTGCCTCCGCTGCTTCCTCGTCGTCCCCCTCTTTTGGGGTGTCCACCATGTATATGTCATATGACGAGGTGGTCTTCCAGTGCCCTGTAGGCGCTGGTTCTTGATAGTCTCCGGCATAGTCGTCCATATCGTCGATGTCTTCGTAGTCATAGTCTAGCATGTCGGTTAGATCGTCGACAGTGGCTACAAAGTGGGTGGTGGGTGGGCTCTGAATTTCTTCGTCGTCCACATCCCAACCATCCTGGCCATAGTCCGGCCAGGTCTCTCCGGATAGCGAGAGATGTTTTAGCGAATTTAGGATGTCACCAAAGGGCGAGTGTTGGAAGATGTCCGCGGCGGTGAACTCCATGACTGGCGCCCAATCAGATTCGATTGGCAGGGGCGCGGGAGGTTCGGAGTCCGGCAGGGAGTCCGGCACCTCGGAGTTACGAGCTTTGCAGGGGACGAGGTTAATGTTCGGCTCCATCACCGTGGAAGTTGCAGCCCCCGAGGCGGTGTCCAGCCACCGGTCCTCGATCGGCGCGATCAGCTTCGGACTAAGGGCCGGAGCGGATTCGTGTGCGGCCACCAAGGCACTGTCCGGTGGCAGAGCTAAATCATGCCCATCGTGACAGTGTGGCACGCCCGGCTGTGGCTCGAGTCCGTCGAAGATCAAGCCCCCGCGGATGTCGGCCGTGAAGTTTAGGCTTCCGAACCTGACCTGATGGCCAGGGGCGTAGCTTTCGATCTGCTCCAGATGGCCAAGTGAATTTGCCCGCAGTGCGAAGCCGCCGAATACGAAAATTTGTCCGGGGAGAAAAGTCTCACCCTGGACGGCGTCGTTGTTGATTGAAGAAGCCATCGAGCCTATCGGTGAAGGCACAGAGGAACTCTCAATGAAAGCACCAATGTCGGTGTCAAAACCGGCGGATCTCGGGTAGGGGGTCCCGAACTGTGTGTCTAGGCGGATGGTAACAGGAGACAAGGGACACGATGTTTTACCCAGGTTCGGGCCCTCTTGATGGAGGTAAAACCCTACGTCCTGCTTGATTAATATTGATGATGTGTATTACAAGAGTGGATCTACCATGAGATCAAGGAGGCTAAACCCTAGAAGCTAGCCTATGGTATGATTGTTGTAATGGAGGTTATGTCCTACGGACTAAACGCCATATGGTTTATATAGACACGGGAGAGGGCTAGGGTTACACTGAGTCGGTTACAATGGTAGGAGATCTACATATCCGTATCGCCAAGCTTGCCTTCCACGCCAAGGAAAGTCCCATCCGGACACGGGACGGAGTCTTCAATCTTGTATCTTCGTAGTCTTGGAGTCCGGCGGACGATGATAGTCCGGCTGTCCGGACACCCCCTAGTCCAGGACTCCCTCAAAGGCCCAGCCCGAATTGCTATTTTTTTTGCCTATGTCAGTGTTTCGAAGAAAAGGAATATCAAACGGAGACCAAACGCGATGAAACCTTCGGGAGCGATCACTTTGGAACAAATGCAAACCTAGAGACTTGGAGTGGACGTCAAGAAACAAGCGAGGCGGCCATGAAGGTGCCCGGTGCGCCTCCTACAGGTGGGCGCGCACCCACCCTCGTGGGCCCCTTGAGCATCCACCGATCTACTTCTTCCTCCAATATATACCCACACACGTACCCTGAAACCATCAGGGAGCACCACAAAAACCTAATTCCACCACCGCAACCTTCTGTATCCGTGAGATGCCATCTTGGAGCCTTTGCCGGTGCTCTGCCGGAGGGGGAATCGACCATGGAGGGCCTCTACGTCATCTCCAAGGCCCTTCTGATGAGTTGTGAGTAGTTTACCACAGGCCTTCGGGTCCATAGTTATTAGCTAGATGGCTTCTTCTCTCTCTTTGAATCTCAATACAGAGTTCTCCTCGATCTTCTTGGAGATCTATTCGATGTAACTCTTTTTGCGTTGTGTTTGTCGACATCCAATGAATTGTGGGTTTATGATCAAGTTTATCTATGAGAAATATTTGAATATCCTCTGAATTCTTTTATGTGTGATTAAGTTATCTTTGCAAGTCTCTTCGAATTATCAGTTTGGTTTGGCCTACTAGATTGATCTTTCTTGCAATGGGAGAAGGGCTTAGCTTTGGGTTCAATCTTGCGGTGTCCTTTCCCAGTGACAGCAGGGGTAGCAAGGCACGTATTGTATTGTTGTCATCAAGGATAAAAAGATGAGGTTTATATCATATTGCATGGGTTTATCCCTCTACATCATGTCATCTTTCTTAATGCGTTACTCCGTTCTTTATGAACTTAATACTCTAGATGCATGCTGGATAGCAGTCGATGTGTGGAGTAATAGTAGTAGATGCAGACAGGATTCAGTCTACTTGTCACGGGTGTGATGCCTATATACATGATCATGCCTAGATAATCTCATAATTATTTGCTTTTTTATCAATTGCTCGACAGTAATTTGTTCACCCACCGTAATACTTATGGTATCTTGAGAGAAGCCACTAGTGAAACCTATGGCCCCCGGGTCTATCTCTTATCATATAAGCTTTCAAACTAATTTTATTTGCATCTTTACTTTTCCAATCTATATCATAAAAATACCAAAAATATTTATCTTATCATATTATCTCTATCAGATCTCACTTTCGCAAGTGGCCGTGAAGGGATTGACAACCCCTTTATTGCGTTGGTTGTGAGTTCTTGTTTGTTTGTGTAGGTGCGTGGGACTTTTGAGGAACCTCCTACTAGATTGATACCTTGGTTCTCAAAAACTGAGGGAAATACTTACACTACTTTGCTGCATCACCCTTTCCTCTTCAACGAAAACCAACGCAAGCTCAAGACGTAGCAAGAAGGATTTCCGGCGCCGTTGCCGGGGAGGTCTTCGCTCAAGTCAAGACATACCAAGTACCCATCACAAACTCCTCTCCCTCGCATAAAATTATTTGCCATTTGCCTCTCGTTTTCCTCTCCCCCACTTCACCCTTGCCGTTTTATTTGCCCTCTCTTTCCCAATCTCCTCTCTCTTTCGCTTGCCTTTTTGTTTGCTTGTGTGTTGGATTGCTTGTCGCTATGGTGCAAGATAATACCAAATTGTGTGACTTTTCCAATACCAATAATAATGATTTCCTTAGTACTCAGATTGCTCCTCTTAATGATGTTGAGTCTTGTGAAATCAATGCTGCTTTGCTGAATCTTGTTATGAAAGATCAATTTTCTCGGGCCTTCCTAGTGAAGATGCCGCTACCCATCTAAACAACTTTGTTGATTAGTGTGAGATGTAAAATAAGAAAGATATGGATAATGATATTGTTAAATTGAAGTTTTTTCCATTTTCACTTAGACATCGTGCTAAAGTTTGGTTTTTGTCTTTGCCTAAGAATAGTATTGATTCGTGGAATAAGTGCTAAGATGCTTTTATCTCTTAAGTATTTTCCTCCCGCTAAGATAATCTCTCTGAGGAACGATATTATGAATTTTAAACAACTTGATCATGACCATGTTGCTAATCTTGGGAAAGGATGAAATTGATGATTCGCAATTGCCCCACTCATGGTTTGAACTTATGGATGATCATACAAATTTTTTATGCCGGATTGAATTTTTCTTCTAGAAATCGTTTAGATTCGTCCGTGGGAGGCACTTTTATGGAAATCACCTTAGGAGAAGCTACTAAACTCCTTGATAATATTATGGCTAATTATTCTCAATGGCACACCGAAAGATCTACTAGTAAAAAAGTGCATGCTATAGAAGAAATTAATGTTTTGAGTGGAAAGATGGATGAACTTATAAAATTCTTTGCTACTAAGAGTGCTGCTATTGATCCCAATGATATGCCTTTGTCTACTTTGATTGAGAATAGTAATGAATCTATGGATGTGAATTTTGTTGGTAGGAATAATTTTGGTAACAATGCTTATAGAGAAAACTTTAATCCTAGACCATTCCCTAGTAATTCCTCTAGTAATTATGGAAATTCCTACAATAATTCTTATGGTAATTTTAGTAAGATTCACTATGATTTTGAGAATAGTGTTAAAGAATTTATGATCTTTCAAAAGAATTTTAATGCCTTGTTTGAAGAAAAATTGCTTAAAGTTGATGGTTTGGCTAGGAACGTTGATAGACTTTCACTTGATGTTGATTCTTTGAAACTTAGATCTACTCCTCCTAAGCATGATATCAATGAGTCTCTCAAAGCTATGCGAATTTCCATTGATGAGTGCAAAGAAAGAACTGCTAGATTGCGTGCTAAGAAAGATTGCTTTGTAAAAGCGTGTTCTTTTAGTTTCCATGAAAATAATGATGAAGATCTAAAATTTATTGATGTGTCCCCTATTAAATCTTTGTTTTCCAATATGAATCTTAATAATGATGGGACTGGAGATGAGTCAACTTTAGTTAAAAGGCGTCCAAATGATTCAGAGTTTTTAGATCTTGATGCTAAATTTGGTAAAAGTGAGATTGGAGAGGTCAAGACTTTAAATAGCATTGAACCCACTATCTTGGATTTCAAGGAATTTAATTATGATAATTTTTCTTTATTAGATTGTATTTCCTTGTTGCAATCCGTGTTGAATTCTCCTCATGCTTATAGTCAAAATAAAGCTTTCCAAACATATTGTTGATGCCTTGATGCAATCTTATGATGAAAAACATAATTTGGAAGTTTCTATACCTAGAAAAATTTATGATGAGTGGGAACCTACTATAAAGATTAAAATTAAAGATCATGAGTGTTATGCTTTGTGTGATTTTGGTGCTAGTCTTTCCACGATTCCGAAAACTTTATGTGATATTCTAGCTTTACATGATTTTGATGATTGCTCTTTAAATTTGCACCTGTGGATTCCACCATTAAAAAGCCTATGGGAAGGATCAATGATGTTCTTATTGTTGCAAATAGGAATTATGTGCCTGTAGATTTTATCGTTCTTGACATAGATTGCAATCTTTCTTGTCCTATTATTCTTGGTAGACCTTTACTTAGAACGATTGGTGCAATTATTGATATGAAGGAAGGGAATATTAGATTCCAATTTCCATTAAGGAAAGGCATGGAGCACTTTCCAAGAAAGAAAGTTAAATTACCTTATGAATCTATCATGCGAGCTACTTATGAATTGAGTGCCAAAGATGGCACTACCTAGATCTATCCTCGCTTTTATGCCTAGCTTGGGGCGTTAAACAATAGCGCTAGTTGGGAGGCAACCCAATTTTATTTTTGTTTTTTGTTTTTTCTTATGTTTAGTAATAAAGTTTTCATCTACCTTTTGTTTAGATTTGTTTTTATGTTTTAATTAGTGTTTGTGCCGAGTAGAACCTATAGGATAACCTATGGTGATAGTTAATTTGATTCTGCTGAAAAACAGAAACTTTGCGCGCACGAAAATAATTTTAGTAATTCACAGAAACTAGATTTTGCGTTGATTCTTTTTGCTGTATATCAACATACAAATTTTCCAGGACTTACTAGTTTGGTAGGATATTTAGAGTTCCAGAAGTATTCGAGAGTTACAGATTGCTACAGACTATTCTGTTTTTGACAGATTCTGTTTTTCATGTGTTGTTTGCTTATTTTGATGCATCTATGGCTAGTATGTAGGGGTATGAACCATAGAGAAGTTGGAATACAGTAGGTTTAACACCAATATAAATAAATAATGAGTTCGTTACAGTACTTTATTTGGTGGGTTTTCTTTCTTGCACTAACGGGGCTTATGAGATTTCCTGTTGAGTTTTGTGTTGTGAAGTTTTCAAGTCTTGGGTAAAGATTTGATGGATTATGGAATGAGGAGTGGAAAGATCCTAAGCTTGGGGATGCCCCGGAAGGCATCCCCTCTTTCGTCTTCGTCTATCGGTAACTTTACCTGGAGCTATATTTTTATTCACCACATGATATGTGTTTTGCTTGGAGCATCTTTAAAGATATTAGTCTTTAAGTTTTATTTTACCACAATCATCCTTGCTGTACACACCATTTTGGAGAAGCCCACTTGATTAGAATTTATTAGAATACGCTATGTGCTTCACTTATATCTTTTGAGCTAGATAGTTTTGCTCTAGTACTTCACTTAAATCTTTTAGAGCACGGCAGTAGATTGATTTTGTAGAAATTGTTGATCTCTCATGCTTCACTTATTTTGTTTTTGAGAGTCTCTTAGAACAGCAATGGTATTTGCTATGGTTATAAAATCTGTCCTAGAATGATGGGCATCCAAGTTGGGTATAATAAAAACTATCATAGAAAGTGAATTGGATGCTATGATCAATTTGATGCTTGATAATTGTTTTGAGATATTAGAGGTGGTAATGTTAGAGTGATGCTATAGTTGGGTGATTATGAATTTATAGAATACTTGTGTTGAAGTTTGTGATTCCCGTAGCATGCACGTATGGTGAACCGCTTTGTGATGAATTTGGAGCACAATTTTATTTATTGATTGTCTTCCTTATGAGTGGCGGTCGGGGACGAGCGATGGTCATTTCCTACCAATCTATCCCTCTAGGAGCATGCGCGTAGTACTTTGTTTTCAATAACTTGTAGATTTTTGCATTAAGTATATGAGTTCTTTATGACTAATGTTGAGTTCATGGATTATAAGCACTCTCACCCTTCCACCATTTCTAGCCTCTCTTGTGCCGTGCAACTTTCGCCGGTACCATACACCCACCATATACCTTCCTAAAAACAGCCATCATACCTACCTATTATGGCATTTCCATAGCCATTCCGAGATATATTGCCATGCAACTTTCCACTGTTCCGTTTATATGACACACATCATCATTGTCATATTGCTTTTTGCATGATCATGTAGTTGACATCGTATTTGTGGCAAGGCCACCTTCATAATTTTCATACATGTCACTCTTGATTCATTGCATATCCCGGTACACCACTGGAGGCAGAGTCATATCTTGTTCTAAGTATCGAGTTGTAATCTTGAGTTGTAAGTAAATAAAAGTGTGATGATCTTCATTATTAGAGCATTATCGCAGTGAGGAAAGTATGATGGAGGCTATGGTTCCCCCACAAGTCAAGATGAGACTTCGGACTTTATATAAAAAAAAAGAGAAAGACCAAATAAAAAAAAGAGAAAGGACAAATAAAAAATAAATGAGAGAAAAAGAGAGAAGGGACAATGCTACTATCCTTTTTACCACACTTTTGCTTCAAAGTAGCACCATGATCTTCATGATAGAGAGTCTCCTATGTTGTCACTTTCATATACTAGTGGGAATTATTTTTCATTATAGAACTTGGCTTGTATATTCCAATGATGGGCTTCCTCAAAATTCCCTAGGTCTTCGTGAGCAAGCAAGTTGGATGCACACCCAATTAGTTTCTTTTGTTGAGCTTTCATATATTTATAACTCTAGTGCATCCGTTGCATGGCAATCCCTACTCACTCACATTGATATCTATTAATGGGCATCTCCATAGCCCGTTGATACACCTAGTTGATGTGAGACTATCTTCTCTTTTTTTGTCCTCTCCACAACCACCGTTCTATTCCACATATAGTGCTATGTCCATGGCTCACGCTCATGTATTGCGTGAAAGTTGAAAAAGTTTGATATTACTAAAGTATGAAACAATTGCTTGGCTTGTCATCGGGGTAGTGCATGATTAAATACTTTGTGTGATGAAGATAGAGCAACAGCCAGACTATATGATTTTGTAGGGATAACTTTCTTTAGCCATGTTATTTTGAGAAGACATGATTGCTTAGTGAGTATGCTTGAAGTATTACTATTTCTTATGTCAATATGAACTTTTATTTTGAATCATCTGGATCTGAACATTCATGCCACAATAAAGAAAATTACATTGAGAATTATGCTAGGTAGCATTCCACATCAAAACTTCTGTTTTTATCATTTACCTACTCAAGGACGAGCAGGAATTAAGCTTGGGGATGCTTGATACGTCTCCAACGTATCTATAATTTTTGATTGTTCCATGCTATTATATCACACATTTTGGATGTTTATGGGCTTTACTTTACACCTTTATATCATTTTTGGGACTAACCTACTAACCGGAGGCCCAGCCCGAATGGCTGTATTTTTGCCTGTTTCAGTGTTTCGAAGAAAAGGAATATCAAACGGAGTCCAAACGCGATGAAACCTTCGGGAGCGATCTTTTTGGAACAAATGCAAACCTGGACACTTGGAGTGGATGTCAAGAAACAAGCAAGGCGGCCACGAGGGTGCCCGGCACGCCCCCACTCTCGTGGGCCCCTCGAGCGTCCACCGACCTACTTGTTCCTCCTATATATACCCACGTACCCTGAAATCATCGAGGAGCACCACGAAAACCTAATTCCACCGCCGCAACCTTCTGTATCCGCGAGATCCCATCTTGGAGCCTTCGTCGGCGCTCCGCTGGAGGGGGAATCGACCATGCAGGGCCTCTACATCATCTCCAAGGACCTTCCAATGGGTTGTGAGTAGTTTACCACAGACCTTCGGGACCAGAGTTATTAGCTAGATGGCTTCTTCTCTCTCTTTGAATCTCAATACAAAGTTCTCCTCGATCTTCTTATAGATCTATTCGATGTAACTCTTTTTGCAGTGTGTCTGTCGAGATCCGATGAATTGTGGGTTTATGATCAAGTTTATCTATGAGAAATATTTGAATCTCCTCTGAATTCTTTTATGTGGATTAAGTTATCTTTGCAAGTCTCTTTGAATTATCTGTTTGGTTTGGCCTACTAGATTGATCTTTCTTGCAATGGGAGAAGTGCTTAGCTTTGGGTTCAATCTTGCATTGTCCTTTCCAGTGACAGCAGGGGCAGCAAGGCACGTATTGTATCGTTGTCATCGAGGATAAAAAGGTGGGGTTTATATCATATTGCATGAGTTTATCCCTATACATCATGTCATCTTTATTAATGCGTTACTCCGTTCTTTATGAACTTAATACTCTTGATGCATGCTGGATAGTGGTCGATGTCTGGAGTAATAGTAGATTAGTAGTAGATGCAGGCAGGAGTCGGTCTACTTGTCACGGATGTGATGCCTATATACATGATCATGCCTAGATAATATCATAATTATTCGCTTTAATATAAATTGCTCGACAGTAATTTGTTCACCCACTGTAATACTTATGCCTTGAGAGAAGCCACTAGTGAAACCTATGGCCCCCGGGTCTATCTCTTATCATATATGCTTTCAATCTACTTTTATTTGCATCTTTACTTTTCCAATCTATATCTTAAAAATACGAAAAATATTTATCTTACCATATTATCTCTATCAGACCTCACTTTCGCAAGTGGCCATGAAGGGATTAACAACCCCTTTATTGCGTTGGTTGCGAGTTCTTGTTTGTCTGTGTAGGTGCGTGGGACTTTTGAGGAGTCTCCTACTGGATTGATACCTTGGTTCTCAAAAACCGAGGGAAATACGTACGCTACTTTGCTGCATCATCCTTTCCTCTTCAAGGAAAACAACGCAAGCTCAACACATAGCATTAAGCACCACTAGACTTGTTGTGAAGCTCTTCTTTATCCTTGAGTGACATCTCATGAGCAACAATTCTTCCAATGACTTTGCTTGGCTTGAGATCTTTGCAATTTGGCATCATTTGGATCAAAGTGCACAATGTATCATATTTTCCATCCAAGGCTCTTAGGATCTTCTTGATGATGAATTTGTCGGTCATCCCTTCACTTCCTAAGCCGGCAATCTCGTTTGTGATGAGAGCAAGCCTAGAGTACATTTCAGTGACACCTTCACCATCCTTCATCTTGAACTTGTCAAGCTGACTTTGAAGCACATCCAACTTGGATTCCTTGACAGAGTCTGAGGGAGTCCCAGATTAGGGGGTGTCCGGATAGCCGGACTATGACCTTTGGCCGGACTCCCGGATTATGAAGACACAAGATTGAAGACTTCGTCCCGTGTCCAGATAGGACTTTCCTTGGCGTGGAAGGCAAGCTTGGCGATACGATATGTAGATCTCCTCCAATTGTAACCGACTCTGTGTAACCCTAGCCCTCTCCGGTGTCTATATAAACCGGAGAGTTTTTAGTCCGTAGGACGAACACCAATCATACCATAGGCTAGCTTCTGGGGTTTAGCCTCTCTGATCTCGTGGTAGATCAACTCTTGTACTACACATATCATTAATATTAATCAAGCAGGAGTAGGGTTTTACCTCCATCGAGAGGGCCCGAACCTGGGTAAAAACATCGTGTCCCTTGTCTCCTGTTATCATCCGCCTAGACGCACAGTTCGGGACCCCCTACCCGAGAGCCGCCGGTTTTGACACCGACATTGGTGCTTTCATTTAGAGTTCCTCTGTGTCGTCACCCCCAGGAAGGATGCCGCACCCTGTCTTTAAAGACGGTGCTTTTGCTAAAGGAGCCCTGGCTATCGGCCAAACTCTCCGGCTAGGCAGGTTTTTGATGACCGCCTGTTCGGCCACCACGCCGACGATGACCTCTCGGATCATCAAAAGCAATGTCCACATCATCTCGGAACTTGCTGAGCAGTTGGATCTGATGGAGCTCTCTTCCCTAAACGAGCTCTTGGATTGCATCGCCGCCCTGGGAGTCGCTACAGATTACTGCCAGATTAGGCTTAAACCCGATCAGAGAGAGATTGACTCTCCCCAGGTCACCCACCACGTTGAAGTAGTGGAGGAACAATGCGGCGAATATTCGCCCATCCTAAGGACTAGATGTGTCCGGATCCCCGATCCCTCCAAGCCGGACATCCGCGGAGGGGAGGACGTTGCCCAAGCCCTGAACCTAAAGTCAGGCAGCAGGCCTGATCTAGTGAATAACGTCCAAGAAAACAAGCTTCCGAGTTCGGAAACCTTTTGGCCCCTGAGTCTGAGGTCGGGCGAGGTTCCCGATTCAATTCCACCCGCCCAACCAAATATAAGGGATTTATCCCTAATTCGGCAAGAGCCCAGGGAATAAGTGCATCACTACTGGGCCAGATTCCTCCTGGTTATGAACAGGATACAGGACTGCCACGAGGGGGATGCAATTTCATTCTTCTGCAACAACTGCACGGACATCGGAATCCATAACGCCATAAGTCGCCGCGAAATTACACGCTTCGCCAACTTGACATCCATAGTATGAAAGTACTACGCGACAGAAAGCGTCCGGAAAACCGAAACAAAATTCTGGGATAAACCGACCCTGAATACAATACCAGTCCGAAACAAAAGGGCGCATTATCGCCACGCACCTAGGCTGAATAGTAAAAAACAAAAACCCTCTACAGGGTATGGAACCGTACTGGAGGGATGGCTCAATGGACCCTGTAAAATTCATAATACAGAGGGCGTCACACGAACTCATAGCCTTAGAGCATGTTGGATACTCTGGCAGGTGGCCAGAAGTGGCGAGGAGCTTCTAACTCCAGAATCCGTAGAGCACCACCCCACAAAGGCGAGTATGGTGTCGATAGTCTTCGAGACTTTCGCATCAAACAATGTGAGGAAGCAAACTCTCCGCAGCCTTACCGAAGTCTACCAAGTAGCAACAATAAACCCATGGAGTGACACGGCTATCACCTTTAATGCGAGTGATGAACCCAAATTCCGGACAGCCCGAGCGCCAGCCGCACTGGTCCTCAGTCCGATAGTGGACGGCTTCCGGCTTACAAAGGTACTCATGGATGGTGGCAGCGGACTAAACCTCATCTATGAGGAAACCCTGTGCAAAATGGAAATAGACTGGAGCCGCATTGAGCGAAGCAACACAGCCTTTAGAGGAATAATCCCCAGTCGTGAAGCATGCTGTTCAGGAAAAATCACACTGGATGTGGTGTTCGGCACGCCGGATAATTACAAGTCTGAGGAGGTCACATTTCAAGTGGCCCCGTTCAGCAGCGGATACCACGCTCTGTTAGGGCGAGAAGCATTCACAATTTTTCAAGCTATAACCCATTACGGGTACATGAAGCTCAAAATGCCCGGACCCAACGGAATAATCACTCTTGCCAGCGATCCGGACACAGCGCTTCGCACCGAAAACAAGACAGCCGCACTGGCCCTCGAGGCATTATCCGAAGTCCTAGCGGCCGAGGAACTAACTGTGTCGCGCTCCACGGTGGACAGGGACAACGTGATACTCGACAAAAGATCCAAATCCACCTCCTTCAAGCTGGCAGACGAAATAGTCAAGTTCCAAGTCCATCCAACGGACACTACAAAAACAGCCTCCATCGGGGCACAACTAAGCCCTGACATAGACGCTGCACTAAGAGAATTCCTACGCGAAAATTGGGACATTTTTGCCTGGCACCCCTCAGACATGCCAGGAATCCCACGCAGGCTGGCCGAGCACAGCCTGAACATCTTAAAAGGGTTCAAACCCGTCCAGGAGACTCTTCGGTGTTTCTCCGAACCTAAGGGACAAGCCATGGGAGAGGAGCTAGCCAAACTACTGGAAGCCCGATTCATCAGAGATATAAAACATCCGGACTGGCTGGCTAACCTAGTAATGGTACCAAAGAAGGACAAATCTGGCGCCTATGCGTCGATTTCAAAGACCTAAATAAGGCCTGCCCAAAGGATCCCTTCCCCCTCCCCCGCATTGATCAAATCATCGACGCCACTGCAGGACACGACTCATTGTGTTTCCTCGACGCATACTCTGGCTACCACCAAATCAAGATGGCAGAGTCAGACCAAGCCGCAACGGCATTCATCACCCCATACGGCCCATTCTGCTTCAACACAATGCCCTTCGGGCTCAAAAATGCCGACGCAACATATCTGCGCCTAATTCAGACATGTCTGGCCAACCAGATCGGCAAAACGGTTGAAGCGTACGTGGATGACGTGGTCGTCAAAACTAAACATGTCGAAACTCTAATAGATGACTTGAGGCTCACGTTCGATAACCTCCGAACATATGACATTAGGCTTAATCCGGAAAAATGCGTTTTCGGCGTACCAGCCAGGAAAGCTCTTGGGCTTCATTGTATCCGGTAGAGGAACTGAAGCAAACCCAGCCAAGATCCAAGCTCTGTCACAATTGGATATTCCAAAAGATCTCAAGCAAATACAAAAATTGACTGGATGCATGGCGGCTCTAAGCCGCTTCATCTCCCGCTTGGGGGAAAAGGCATTACCCCTTTACCGCCTCCTCCGGCACACTGAACACTTCGAGTGGACGGATGATGCCACGGCTGGACTTGAAGAAATAAAAGCCATACTGGCAACAAACCCTGTCCTGGCCACGCCGAACATCGGCGAACCTATGTTGTTATACATCGCGGAAACTCACCAAGTTGTAAGCGCAGTCCTTGTCGTCGAACAAGAAACGGACGAACACAAATTCTCTGTCCAGAAACCAGTGTACCACGTGTCCACTGTCCTCACTCCATGCAAGTCCCGGTACCCGCATTACCAAAAAATAGCATACACAGTGTTCATGGCGTCCCGGAAGCTACGACACTACTTTCAAGAGTGTTCGATAACAGTGGCCTCCGAAATACCTCTTAACGATATCATAAACAACCGCGACACAACGGGCCGGATTGCCAAATGGGCCATTGAGCTCCTTCCGTTCGACATAACATATAAGCCACAGCGAGCCATCAAGTCACAAGCCTTGGCCGACTTCATCGCTGAATGGACTGAAGCCGAACTCCCTAAAGAGTACGGCACATATTTCAACTGGACCATGCACTTTGACGGCTCCAAAATGCTGGCGGGTTTGGGGGCTGGCGTCGTCCTGACATCCCCAATAGGAGATACAGTCCAATATGTACTCCGGATAATGTATACGGACTCCAACAATGCAGCCGAATACGAGGCCCTTCTACATGGCCTCCGGATGGCAGTCTCCATGGGCATTCAACGCCTAGAGGTGCGTGGGGATTCGAACCTCGCGATATCCCAAATAAATGGAGACTTTGACGCCAAAGATCCAAAAATGGCAGCCTATCGCAACACCGTCCTAAATATGTCAGCCATGTTCGAAGGGCTGGAATTCCACCATATAGCCCAGGAAAATAATCAGGTAGCAGACGTCCTGGCACGCATCGGCGCAAAGAGCGATGCAATCCCCCCAACATTTTCCTGGAAAGGCTATTCAAGCCATCAGTATAACGGGAATGGATATCCGGAATTAAGAATCCGGACCAGGCCGCATCACCTGACCCCGAGCACCCTGACACAACGGAAGACTCCGTCAATGAAGTCACACCCTCAGCCCACGTAATAATGGCAGTAATTGCCCCATGGACAGAACCATTCTTAGCCTACTTAACTAGGCAGGAACTCCCCGAGGACCAAAATGAGGCACGCTGCATAGTACGGCAATCTAAAGCCTATAAAGTCCACGAAGGAGAGCTTTATAGAAAAAGCACCACCGGAGTCCTTCAAAGGTGTATCTCTGAAGAGGAAGGGCGGAACTTTCTGGCGGAAATTCACACCGGACTCGGCGGGCACCACGCTGTAGCCCGAGCCCTTGCGAGTAAGGCCTTCCATATCGGATTTTATTGGCCGACGGCCCGGGCAGACGCTCAGGACTTAGTCCAGCGATGCGTCGGTTGCCAATTATTCGCTAATCAAAGCCACATGCCTCCTACCTCCCTACAAATCATACCCATCACCTGGTCTTTTGCAGTCTGGGGGCTTGACATGGTGGGACCCCTTAAAGGAGGAACCCACAAGCAGAAATATCTACTGGTCATGGTGGATAAATTCACCAAATGGATAGAGGCCAAGCCTGTTAAGACGGCCGAATCCGTACCGGTGATAGACTTCATATCCGGGGTAGTACACCATTACGGGGTCCCCCACAGCATCATTACTGAAAATGACACAAACTTTACGGCCGACGAAGTTAAAGTCTGGTGCAAAAACATGGGCATTAAGCTCGATTATGCTTCAGCCTATCACTCACAAACTAACGGTCAAGTTGAGCGAGCCAACAGTCTAATCATGAGCAGCATCAAACCCAGACTAGTGCGATCCCTTAAGGAATCCAACATGCACTGGCTAGAGGAGCTTGACTCTGTACTCTGGGGGCTGCGGACCACGCCGAATCGCACTACCGGATTCACACCATTTTTTATGGTATACGGCGCAGAGGCAGTCCTGCCCTGCGACATAATTCATGACTCACCTCGCGTGCGCATGTACGAAGAAAGAGAAGTCGAGCTTGCTCGGCAGGACAGCTTGGACGCACTGGAACAGGAGCGCGACATGGCAAAGGCCCGTTCCGCATTCTATCAACAGCAAGCTCGAAGATATCAAAGCAGAGAAGTACGGGCGAAAATTTACAATGTTGGCGAACTAGTTCTATGCCTTCCGGACAAGAAAAAGGACAAACTCAAGCCCAAATGGGAGGGTTGTTGGGGAACATAATAATTTCAAAAATTTCCTATGCACACGCAAGATCATGGTGATGGCATAGCAACGAGAGGGGAGAGTGTGTCCACGTACCCTCGTAGACCGAAAGCGGAAGCATTAGAACAACGCGGTTGATGTAGTCATACGTCTTCACGGCCCGACCGATCAAGCACCGAAACTACGGCACCTCCGAGTTCTAGCACACGTTCAGCTCGATGACGTCCCTCGAACTCCGATCCAGCTGAGTGTCGAGGGAGAGTTCCGTCAGCATGATGGCGTGGTGACGATCCTGATGTACTACCGACGCAGGGCTTCGCCTAAGCACCGCTACGATATTATCGAGGTGGATTATGGTGGAGGGGGGCACCGCACATGGCTAAGAGATCCAAGGGATCAATTGTTGTTTTGCCTAGAGGTGCCCCCCTGCCCCCGTATATAAAGGAGCAAGGGGGGAGGGGGCGGCCGGCCTAGTAGGGGCGCGCCAAGGGGAGTCCTACTCCCACCGGGAGTAGGACTCCCTCCTTCCTTGTTGGAGTAGGAGAAGGGGGAAAGATGGGGAGAGGAGGAAGGAAAAAGGGGCCGCACCCCTTGTCCAATTCGGACCAGAGGGGGGCTGCACGCCTCCTTCCTTTCGGCCTTTCTCCTCTATTCCCGTATGGCCCAATAAGGCCCATATACTCCCCGGCGAATTCCCGTAACTCTCCGGTACTCCGAAAAATACCCGAATCACTCGGAACCTTTCCGAACTCCGAATATAGTCGTCCAATATATCGATCTTTACGCCTGGACCATTTCGAGACTCCTCGTCATGTCCCCGATCTCATCCGGGACTCCGAACTCCTTCGGTACATCAAAACTCATAAACTCATAATATAACTGTCATCGAAACCTTAAGCGTGCGGACCCTACGGGTTCGAGAACAATGTAGACATGACCTAGAACTATTCTCGGTCAATAACCAATAGCGGAACCTGGATGCTCATATTGGCTCCCACATATTCTACGAAGATCTTTATCGGTCAAACCGCATAACAACATACGTTGTGTCCCTTTGTCATCGGTATGTTACTTGCCCAAGATTCGATCATCGGTATCCCAATACCTAGTTCAATCTCATTACCGGCAAGTCTCTTTACTCGTTATGTAATGCATCATCCCGTAACTAACTCATTAGTCACATTGCTTGCAAGGCTTATAGTGATGTGCATTACCGAGAGGGCCTAGAGATACCTCTCCGACAATCGGAGTGACAAAACCTAATCTCAAAATACGCCAACCCAACATGTACCTTTGGAGACACCTGTAGTACTCCTTTATTATCACCCAGTTACATTGTGAAGTTTGGTAGCACCCAAAGTGTTCCTCCGGTAAACGGGAGTTGCATAATCTCATAGTTACAGGAACATGTATAAGTCATGAAGAAAGCAATAGCAACATACTAAACGATCAAGTGCTAGGCTAACGGAATGGGTCATGTCAATCACATCACTCTCCTAATGATGTGATCCCGTTAATCAAATGACAACTCTTTTGTCCATGGCTAGGAAACATAACCATCTTTGATAAACGAGCTAGTCAAGTAGAGGCATACTAGTGACACTATGTTTGTCTATGCATTCACACATGTATTATGTTTCCGGTTAATACAATTCTAGCATGAATAATAAACAGTTATCATGATATAAGGAAATAAATAATAACTTTATTATTGCCTCTAGGGCATATTTCCTTCAGTCTCGCACTTGCAGTAGAGTCAATAATCTAGTTCACATCGCCATGTGATTTAACATCAATATTCATATCTGTATATGATTAACACCCATAGTTCACATCGTCATGTGACCAACACCCAAAGGGTTTACTAGAGTCAATAATCTAGTTCACATCGCTTATGTGATTAAAACCCAAAGAGTACTAAGGTGTGATCATGTTTTGCTCGTGAGAGAAGCTTAGTCAACGGGTCTGTCACATTCAGAGCCGTATGTATTTTGCAAATATTCTATGTCCACAATGCTCTGCACAGAGCTACTCTAGCTAATTGCTCCCACTTTCAATATGTATCCAAAGACTTAGAGTCATCTGGATCAGTGTAAAAGTTTGCACCGAGGTAACTTTTACAACAAACTCTTTTATCACCTCCATAATCGAGAAACATCTCCTTAGTCCTTACTAAGGATATTCTTGACCGCTGTCCAGTGATCTACTATTAGATCAAAATTGTATTCCCTTGCCAAACTCAGAGCAAGGTATACAATATGTCTGGTTCACAGCATAGCATATTTTATAGAACCTATGATTGAGGCATAGGGAATGACTTTTCATTCTCTTTCTATTTTCTGCCATGGTCGGGTCTTGAGTCTTACTCAACTTCACACCTTTGCATCATAGGCAAGAACTCCTTCTTTGACTGTTCTATTTTGAACTATTTCAAAAATTTATCAAGGTATGTACTCATTGAAAAAATCTTATCAAGTGTCTTGATCTATCTATATAGATCTTGATGCTCAATGTGTAAGCAGCTTCACCGAGGTCTTTCATTGAAAAACTTTTATTCATGTACCCCTTTATGCTATCCAGAAATTCTATATCATTTCTGATCAACAATATGTCATCTACATATAGTATTAGAAATGCTACAGAGCTCCCACTCACTTTCTTGTAAATACAGGCTTCACCGCAAGTCTGTATAATACTATATGCTTTGATCAACTTATCAAAGCGTATATTCCAACTCTGAGATGCTTGCACCAGTCCATAGATGGATCGCTAGAGCTTGCACATTTTGTTAGTACCTTTAGGATTGACAAAACCTTCTGGTTGCATCATATACAACTCTTCGTTAAGAAAAAATTAAGGAATGCAGTTTTGACATCCATTTGCCAGATTCAATAAAATGTGGCAATTGCTAACATGATTCGGATAGACTTAAGCATCGCTACAGTTGAGAAAATCTCATTGTAGTCAACACCTTGAACTTGTCGAAAACCATTTTGCGACAAGTCTAGCTTTGTAGATAGTAACACTACTATCAGCATCTGTCTTCCTCTTGAAGATCCATTTATACAATATGGCTTGCCGATCATCGGGCAACTCCACCAAAGTCCACACTTTGTTCTCATACATGGATCTCATCTCAGATTTCATGGCCTCAAGCCATTTCGCGGAATCTTGGCTCATCATCGCTTCCTCATAGTTCGTAGGTTCATCATGTTCTAGTAACATGACTTCCAGAATAGGATTACCGTACCACTCTGGTGCGGATCTTAATCTGAAAGATCTACAAAGTTCGGTAGTAACTTTATCTGAAGCTTTATGATCATCATTATTAGCTTCCTCACTAATTGGTGTAGGAATCACTGAAACTGATTTCTATGATGAACTACTTTCCAATTCGGGAGAAGGTACAAATTACCTTATCAAGCTCTACTTTCCTTCCACTCACTTCTTTCGAGAGAAACTCCTTCTCTAGAAAGGATCCATTTTTAGCAACGAATATCTTGCCTTCGGATCTGTGATAGAAGGTGTACCCAACAGTTTCCTTTGGGTATTCTATGAAGACGCACTTCTCCGATTTGGGTTTGAGCTTATCAGGATGAAACTTTTTCACATAAGCATCACAGCCCCAAACTTTAAGAAACGACAACTTGGGTTTCTTGCTAAACCACAGTTCATATGGTGTCGTCTCAACGGATTTAGATGGTGCCCTTTTTTAACGTGAATGTAGCTGTCTCTAATGCATAACCCCAAAACAATAGTGGTAAATCAGTAAGAGACATCATAGATCGCACCATATCAATAAAGTGCGGTTACGACGTTCGGACACACCATAACGTTGTGGTGTTCCAGGTGGCGTGAGCTGTGAAACTATTCCACATTCTTTTAATTGAAGACCAAACTCGTAACCCAAATATTCGTCTCCACGATCAGATCGTAGAAACTTTATTTTTCTTGTTACGATGATTTTCCACTTCACTCTGAAATTCTTTGAACCTTTCAACTATTTCAGACTTATGTTTCATCAAGTAGATATACCCATATCTACCCAAATCATCTTGTGAAGGTCAGAAAATAACGATACTTGCCACGAGCATCAACACTCATTGGATCGCATACATCGGTATGTATTATTTTCAATAAGTCAGTAGCTTGTTCCATTGTTCCGGAGAACGGATTTTTAGTCATCTTTCCCAAAAGGCACGGTTCGCAAGCATCAAATGATTCATAACCAAGTGATTCAAAAAATCCATCTTTATGGAGTTTCTTCATGCGCTTTACACCGATATGTCCCAAACGGCAGTGCCACAAATAAGTTGCGCTATCATTATTAACTTTGCATCTTTTGGCATCAATATTATGAATATGTGTATCACTACGATCGAGATCCAACAAACTATTTTCATTGGGTGTATGACCATTGAAGGTTTTATTCATGTAAACAGAACAACAATTATTCTCTGATTTTAAATGAATAACCGTATTGCAATAAACATGATCAAATCATATTCATGCTCAACGCAAACGCCAAATAACATTTATTTAGGTTTAACACTAATCCCAAAAGTATAGGGAGTGTGCGATGATGATCATATCAATCTTGGAATTACTTCCAACACTCATCGTCACTTCCCCTTAAACTAGTCTCTGTTTATTCTGTAACTCCTGTTTCGAGTTACTAATCTTAGCAACCGAACAAGTATCAAATACTCAGGGGTTACTATAAACACAGGTAAGGCACACATCGAACACCTGTATATCAAATATACCCTTGTTCACTTTGCCATCCTTCTTATCCACCAAATATTTAGGGCATTTCCGCTTCTAGTGACCATTTCCTTTGCAGTGTAAGCACTCAGTTTCAGGCTTTGGTCCAGCTTTGGTCTTCTTAATGGGGGTGACAACTTGGTTGTCATTCTACTTGAAGTTTCCCTTTCTTTCCCTTTGCCCTTTTCTTGAAACTAGTGGTCTTGTCAATCATCAACACTTGATGCTCTTTCTTGATTTCTACCTTCATTGATTTCAACATCACGAAGAGCTTGGGAATCATTTTCGTCATCCCTTGCATATTATAGTTCATCACAAAGTTCTAGTAACTTAGTGATGGTGACTAGAGAATTCTATCAATCACTATCTTATCTTGAAGATTAACTCCCACTTGATTCAAGCGATTGAAGTACCCAGACAATCTGAGCACATGCTCACTAGTTGAGCGATTCTCCTCCATCTTTTAGCTATAGAACTTGTTGGAGACTTCATATCTCTCAACTCGGGTATTTGCTGGAAATATTAACTTCAACTCCTGGAACATCTCATATGATCCATGACGTTCAAAAACGTCTTTGAAGTCCCAATTCTAAGCCGTTAAGCATGGAGCACTAAACTATCAAGTAGTCATCATATTGAGCTAGCCAGACATTCATAACGTCTGCATCTGCTCCTGCAATAGGTCTGTCACCTAGCGGTGCATTAAGGACATAATTCTTCCGTGCAGCAATGAGGATAAACCTCAGATCACGGATCCAATCCGCATCATTGCTACTAACATTTTTCAACACAATTTTCTCTAGGAACATATCAAAATAAACATATGAAAGCAACAACGCGAGCTATTGATCTACAATATAATTTGCAAAATACTACCAGGACTAAGTTCATGATAGATTTAAGTTCAATTAATCATATTACTTAAGAACTCCCACTTAGACAGACATCTCTCTAGTCATCTAAGTGATTACGTGATCCAAATCAACTAAACCATGTCCGATCATCACGTGAGATGGAGTAGTTTCAATGGTGAACATCACTATGTTGATCATATCTACTATATGATTAACGTTCGACCTTTCGGTCTCCGTGTTCCGAGGCCATATCTGTATATGCTAGGCTCGCCTAGTTTAACCTGAGTATTCCGCGTGTGCAACTGTTTTGCACCCGTTGTATTTGAACGTCGAGCCTATCACACCCGATCATCATGTGGTGTCTCAGCACGAAGAACTTTCGCAACGGTGCATACTCAGGGAGAACACTTATTGATAATTTTAACGAGAGATCATCTTAAAATGCTACCGTCAATCAAAACAGAATAAGATGTATAACAGATAAACATCATATGCAATCAAAATATGTGACATGATATGGCTATGATCATCTTGCGCCTTTGATCTCCATCTCCAAAGTACTGTCATGATCTCTATCGTCACCGGCACGACACCATGATCTTCATCATCTTGATCTATATCAATGTGTCGTCACATGGTCGTCTCGCCAACTATTGCGCTTGCAACTATTGCTATCACACAGCGATAAAGTAAAGCAATTATTTGGCAGTTGCATCTTATGCAACAAAGAGACAACCATAGGGCTTCTGCCAGTTGCCGATAACTTCAACAAAACATGGTCATCTCATACAACAACTTATATCTCATCACGTCTTGACCATATCACATCACAACATGCCCTGCAAAAACAAGTTAGACGTCCTCTACTTTGTTGTTGCAAGTTTTATGTGGCTGCTACGGGATGAGCGAGAACCGTTCTTACCCACGCATCAAAACCGCAACGATAGTTTGTCAAGTTGGTGCTGTTTTAACCTTCGCAAGGAACGGGCGTAGCCACACTCGGTTCAACTAAAGTTGGAGAAACAGACACCCGCTGGTCACCTGTGTGCAAAGCACGGCGGTAAAACCAGTCTCGCGTAAGCGTACGCGTAATGTCGGTCCGGGCCGCTTCATCCAACAATACCGCTGAACCAAAGTATGACATGCTGGTAAGCAGTATGACTTGTATCACCCACAACTCACTTGTGTTCTACTCGTGCATATAACATCAACGCATAAAACCTAGGCTCGGATGCCACTGTTGGGGAACGTAGTAATTTCAAAAATTTCCTACGCACACGCAAGATCATGGTGATGGCATAGCAACGAGAGGGGAGAGTGTGTCCACGTACCCTCGTAGACCGAAAGCGGAAGCGTTAGAACAACGCGGTTGATGTAGTCGTACGTCTTTACGGCCCGACCGATCAAGCACCGAAACTACGGCACCTCCGAGTTCTAGCACACATTCAGCTCAATGACGTCCCTCGAACTCTGATCCAGCCGAGTGTCGAGGGAGAGTTCCATCAGCACGATGGCGTGGTGACGATCTTGATGTACTACCGACGCAGGGCTTCACCTAAGCACCGCTACGATATTATCGAGGTGGATTATGGTGGACGCCCTCTTTGGGGTGCCGGATAGATATCCGGTCCCAGCGATGCGCCATAGTTCGGCTCCGCCCACTTGATAAATCGACCCCTCCTGAGAGCGGGGCACGAGGCAGAACAACTTCTTCCACAGCGCGAAATGGGCCTCGACGCCCAAGAACAGATCGCAGAGGGCCACGAAGCCTGCGATATGAAGTATGGAGGCAGGTGTGAGGTTGTGTAGCTGGAGGCCGTAGAACACCAGTAGCCCTCGAAGAAACGGATGAATCGGAAATCCGAGTCCTCTTATTAAATAAGGGACTAGGCACACCCTCTCTCCTCGGGAGGGATTGGGGATGCTCTCCGCCTGCTCTACGTCGCTATAGGTGGCAATCCCGGCTCGAACCGGGACCATATATGTTGGGGGAAAGAGCCCCTTGGACTGAAGCACTACTAGCTCGCTATGCGGGACGGAACAGCGCCCTCAATCTCCGGGCCGAGGGCTGGAGAGGCGAGAGGAGGAGCTGCACCGACCAACCACGGTGGAATGGATCCCTGTCGAAGGCGCTCTGATGAAGGCTCGTGGAGGGAAGATGGTGTGGGCTGGATCTAAATCCCCATCACTTTTATGGGCAGCTCGTTCACGCGGCTAGGGGGGTAAATGAAAAAACTCCCTGGATTTTCGCATTCGTTTGACACGTGGAAGGTGGTCATTATTGGGCACAAAAGTTGAGGAGTACAGCATGCACCGGAAGCAGGACACTATTCGACGGGTACATGGGATTTGGAGAAGAACCGGCCTTGCAATGCCGAAGACAAATTTGCGCACCGGACTCATCGTCATTGAAGCCTGGTTCGGGGACTACTGAGGGAGTCCTGGATTAGGGGGTGTCGGGATAGCCGGACTATGACCTTTGGCCGGACTCCCAGATTATGAAGACACAAGATTGAAGACTTCATCCCGTGTCCGGATAGGACTTTCCTTGGCGTGGAAGGCAAGCTTGGCGATACGATATGTAGATCTCCTCCAATTGTAACCGACTCTGTGTAACCCTAGCCCTCTCCGGTATCTATATGAACCGGAGAGTTTTTAGTCCGTAGGACGAACAACAATCATACCATAGGTTAGCTTCTGGGGTTTAGCCTCTCTAATCTCGTGGTAGATCAACTCTTGTACTACCCATATCATCAATATTAATCAAGCAGGAGTAGGGTTTTACCTCCATCGAGAGGGCCTGAACCTGGGTAAAAACATCATGTCCCTTGTCTCCTGTTACCATCCGCCTAGACGCACAGTTCGGGACCCCTACCCGAGATCCGCCGGTTTTGACACCGACAGAGTCTATTGGGGTTATGACTATTGGGTATGACCCTGTAGGGTAACGCAGCAGAAAACAAAAATTTTCCGACCTACGCACCAGCCCAGGACCACTATGGAGACTGCATACATGGTTTGATCTTTTTCGTTACCGACTCGTAGTGCAGCGAGAAGTAGAGTCGATGACGAGCGGCGGTGCAGATCCCCGCAGCTAGGATTTACAACCTCCCAACCACAAGGATGTATAACCTCATCTGCTCCTTAGACAGCCCTCCAAGAGACGGTCGAACAGTCCCTCGGACGGTGTCGCGGACAGCCCTTCGGCAGGACCTTCGAAACTCGAACGGTCACTCAGACAGGCCTTCGGGAGGACCTTCGAAAGTCGGACGGTCACACGGACAGCCCTTCGGGAGGCACTCATGAACTAAGGCAGAAACTACAATCTCTCTACAGAGTTGCACACATACGGTATTATCTATCCGGCAGGGCTTCGCCGTCCAGAACTAGTTCCTGCCAGAACCCAGACAGCCTTTCAGATCTACAAAACTATTTCACTAGGAGGGAGAGAGAAGACAGATCATGCATGGCAATTGTATGTGAGAAGGGATGAGTGTGGGGGGCTGCCCCTCCACCTCTATTTATAGGAAATCCCAAGGGGTAGGGTAGTTTAACACAAAAACCCAAAATGCACATGAATGAAGTCCTTCCTCAAGGGCATAAGAGTGAAAACAAGGAACAAGAGGGGCTCCAAGGTGGAGCCCCAAGTGTGGCCGGCCACACCCCTTGGGGGTCCCCCATGAGGGCCTCCCAATCCACCCATGTCATCCCTAGATATTTTGAGTAAAGCCCCAAAAGGTGGCTTTCCATAAAATATCCCAAAAAGCACTTTCACTATTCACGACAACATTTTTCAGCGTCCGTTTGAACTGAAAATATTTATGTGGTCTTAGAACATTTCCAATACCCACCATAATAATTTTCAACGCGTTCTGGAACAATTCCTTCTTAGTGATTTTCATCTGCGAAACGCATCTGAAGTGGTTCCGGCAGCTCCGGAATATTTCCGATTTTTATCTCAGAAAATTCCAAAAAGCTTCCAGAATGATTCTGGCACCCTCAAAGAATTATCAGGCATGTGCCGAAACCAATTTGACTTAATGGTATATCCCGAAACAACTTTTCGGTATCATCGAAACTTATCCGATGACCTCTCTCTGCGGTACGATTCCGGTGTCTGAAACTTTTTCAGTGATTTTCTCTCAGACTCCTTGTCTAGTATTCAACAGATAGATGACCCTTAAGCGTGTGACCCTATTGGTTCGGTGAAGTATAGACATGACCCGGAACCCCTTCCGATCAATGATCAACATAGGAGCCGTGGACACCCATATTGACCCCTATACCCACACGAATGAATATTCGAGTGAACCTCTAGTTGCCGTGTGCTATTCCTGTTGCTTTGCGATATGTTACAAAGACCCGAGGTGAGATTTACTTGCATCCCCGTGGACCAACAATTTGTCCACTATGCTAGTTACCTCGTTACTGGTTTTGTTCTCTTTTCTCGTTTCCATGTTCCGGCATCCCTGTGATCAAATCACACTGTGTCTGGCCAGACGATGATGGATACCGTAACACTGAGAGGGCCCAAGAATATCTCTCCATTGTCGGAGGAGCAAGTCCCAATCTTGAGCTATCAAGTTACTTGACACACTTTTCCATGAACCCGTAAGCCGCTGTAATAGCCACCCATTTACGGATGACGTTTAACAAACCCCAAAGTTCATGAAGCAAGCATGAAGAAACTCGATACTCTCATGGTCTAAGGAATCATGCAAACGTTAACCATCTCTGTGTTATTTACCATTAACTTGTGACGAATGAATCTCATAGCATAACATCAAACCGGGTCGATTCAACACAAATGTTCTCTTAACATTGTGCCCTCAAAGTTACTGGCATAGACATGCCCATGATCAGGAAAACGGAACCATCGTGCAACACTTGAGCTAGTCTTAGAGGCCAAACTAGGAATACTTCTTATCGTTTATTATTCCACACGTGCATATGAGTCTTCCTCCGAGCCTCGTGTGATTGCAGACTCGAGAACCATAGCAGTTATAGCATGGAACATAAACATAATTATGAACATGGAGATAAGTAATAGTATTTATTATTACCTCTAGGGCATATCTCCTACAGACTCCCACTTGCACTAGAGTCAATAATCTAGTTAATGCTAATGCACTTTACACCTATGTCATACCGGTGTAAGAAATGCTTCGCATGTGGTATAGTCTGATGTCCATCGGATCTGACGACTTCAGCTCCGTGTGTATCTTTGCATATCCTCACATTTTCACGCTTTCACAAAATTCATATTTTGTGTGGACTTGGCTTTTATGTATGTGAATCACAGGTCGAACCTGGATTCCTCAGACAGAGTTATGGAGAAACTACCTGCAGTAGTGTCCCATTGACAAAAGCCATCTTGGAACCATACTAAGTTCATGAATGAACTATATGATTCAACATCTTGTTTGTCGCTTCTAAAGCATCAACATACTTAGTCATTTGTTATAGAATTCACCACAGTATCCTGTTGGGAACAATTTCCAACTACCGTGCCACCATATTGTGCATTACACAAAACCCTTAACTTAAATCGAAAATCACATGGAGAAAAGATGAAGACTGTATCAATGTAACATTTTACAATGGACTCTTCATGATCTCCTCTTGCGAGAAAACATATCATGAGTACTCACTCTAGTACTCAATGACATCTTTCACTGTTGTCCCACGATCAGTACTTTGATCACTTTAGTATCCATACTCGCAACACCTTGGGAGTATCGGGCATATCTGGTTGTTTTACATACCATGGAATACATGATTAATCCAAACACAAAAGTGTGTGGAATCTGCATCATGTATTTTGCTCATCAGTGTTTTGGGACACTGATTCTTGCAAAAACTCTTTCCATGTGACTTCGGCAAGAATCACTCCTTGTCGTTCTTAGTGCTAAACGGTTTTAGCATCTTGTCAATATGTATTTATTGCTTAGCCCTATTAGGTAAATCTATCTCCATAGATCATTATGGCTAATATTGAGGCTATTTAGCCTAAGCACTTCATCAAAAAAATATTTTCAAATGAAGTCCCAATTCGTGTCAAGAAATTTATTTCCAATTAACAATGTGTCAAGCACACAAGGTTTTTAGAAATATTATTACGCTCCCACTTACTTTCTTGAATTACAAGCATCTTCGTTTCCCATTGATGAAGTCAAACCCCTTTGACCATTTCATCAAAGCACGAAGATTCCAACTCCATTTTGCTCTCTTCTGTCCATCGCTGGAACTCTGAAGTTTGCACCCTTTCTAGCATCCTCTAGATAAACAAAATGCCTTGGACTGTAACACATGAAAGTCCTTGGTTTCATTTCCATCAGATGGAAATCCTATTGTCATCCATGTTTCATATCTCATGATTGAAATATGTATTAATTGCTAGTTCAACCCGAACCGACTTTAAGCATCGCTATGATGAAAACAACCTCATCGTAGTCAACTCTTGAACTTGTTATTTCAACAAGTCGAGCTTTATGGAAAAAACATTTTTATCCGTATAGGTTTTAAGTTCCATAAATATTCGTTAGACTCTAAGTCTTTCGAAAGGTGTATCAAGGTTTTAATCTTGAATCACTTATATGGAAACTAACTCGGGTTGTATTGGCATTTAGCCAATTCTGGAGTCAGGGCCCATCAACGCTTCCTTGTGTATCGTAGCTATAATGTTGTATAACAACAATATCTCGTTTGCGCACCTAAGAGGTTTACACGAGCCTTGCCTACATGGTTCAGCTGCAAGTTCGACTGAAGTTCATACATTTTATTGTAGAGACTTCCGTATCAGTCACAGTAGGAAACTCTGGAATTACTTCCAAGGTCTCTTTCCTTTGATCTGATGACGAAGATACTGTTTATCTCATCGAGTTGCACTATTATCCCACTCACCTTTTTGAAAGAACAATTTTCTTCAAAATCACACCGTTCTTTATGGCAAAACTTTTTGCCTCAGTATTGTGGTGATGGAATACCCAATAATTTGGATAACCTACAAAGTAGCACTTGTCTGATTTGGAATAGGTTTGTAACCTTTTACACAAGCCCAATATTCCAAATGTTAAGAAAATATATAACATGGTTGGGCGTACCATACCATTCCATCATTTCAACAGACCCGATGGAGCTCTTTTCAGTCTAAAAGCCACAGTCTCTAAAGCATTACTCTTTAAAAGTGATAATGGCAAATTTATTTATGTCATCTATGATCTTACCATGTCATAAATGGTTTGATTACATCTTCACAGACATTCCACTCATAGTGGTGTTCCGGGAGGTGTAAGTTATGAAACTCTTTTCACAACTCATCAGACATTCGCTAAACATGTAACTCAAATATTCCTTTGTGCAATCAAATTGCAGAAACATAATTTTCTTGTTACAATAACTTCTACTTCATTTTTGAAAACCTTTCGAATGATTTCAAAAGATCCAGACTTACGTCTCATCAAGTAAATATCCATATATCTACTTGAGTCATTTTAGAAGATAAATAAATCCACCACTTGCAACAACATTTATTGAACTACACACATCAAAATGTATGATCACCAATAAGTTTTTTGCTCGTTCCTTATGGCCTATGAACGGTATTTCAGTCACTTCACTTTTTGGAGGAAACTTGCAAGTGTGAGATGATTCAAAATCAACCGACTTCAAAATCCATCATAATGGATTTTTTCCACGCAGGTTTCTCCAATGTGACCAAATGTAGTGCCAAACATGTGTGGTATTCTCATAGTCTCGCGACATTTAGCGTCAGCATTATGGATGTATCATATTACCATCAATATTCATAACATACATCCCATCTTAGATGGAAGCATGGCCCTTCATGTTATTCATAATACTTAACAAAAATTGTTGGTTTAATGAACAACTCTTTTGCAACAAACGCAATGGGCTAGAGTGTATGAAACTCTAAAATGAATTATGAAAGTAAACCCAGAGGTATTGTATTATTATCAATATTCATAACATACATCTCATTCATAATGAAAGTATGGCCCTTGTGTTATTCATAACATCGAACATAAAAAGTTCTCTTATGAACAACCTTCTTGAAAGATACCTGATGCAATGGGCTAGAGTTTGTAAAACTCTAAATGAATTATGAAAATAAATATAGACGGCAATACACCGATGGAAGGTATAGTAACATTTACTATGTTCCCTGTGTATACCTTAACCTCATTTTTGGCTAGTCTTTTTAGGCCATAGTAGCTCTTACATTGATTTGCAATAGAATGCAATCAAGCGGGTATCTTTGTGATTAACTCACAATACCCAAGAATTAGTGATTAACATGTTTAACCATAATTCCCAAGAACTATATCTTTGACCAGCCTACTTATACATCAAAAACTTGTATGACATTCATACATGAGCTGGATATTCCAGCCATCTTTCTTTCTGCCTTTATACTTCTAACAGTTTAACTTTTAGTATTTCTCCCACTCGCAAAATAAGCACCCAACTTAAGAGTGGCATTAGCCCCGGACTTCCTAGGCATGTAAGTCACACTAACACCCTTTGGACACTTCCTTTCTCTTTAAGTTGTTGTTTTATTCACCTTTCATCATATGACAGGCATTCTTCTGGATCCCTCTCTTATCAGTCTAATGCATAGTAAACACTTTACTAATAATCTGCAATCAAACATTGCCTTGGATATTTCATATCTTTCATCCTTTGTTTGTATCTGAAAATTAATTTTCAGTTCCATGAATATCATATAACTATCCCAACTTTCGAAGTTTGTTTCATGGAAGCAAACATATTCCACTTGACCGTAACAGAATTCTAGCTTTTGGATCAAAGGACGAGAGTCACATGATCCATAGCATTTAGCGGGAGTATACGGAAAGCATGCGATAGGAGAAAATCCTTCTTGACACCTTTGAGGACAATCCTCACATTACGTTACCAATCATAAAGTTTTAACCAGATATTTAACAACTATTCAATTTTAACAGGGAAGGTGGAAACGCGAGCCATTATTCTACAACTATTTTGCAAGAAACACTTAGACAGTGTTCATAATTAATTGCGCTGAGAATTAAACATGTTAAGTCAACAGTGCGCTCCCACTCAAATCAATGTTTCCCATAATTAATTTTGAGTGATACAAGATCCAGACTTCAATTCATCGCCATAGAATCATCATCTCATAACGGGAATTTTAATCGGTAGGCCAACTTGCCGATCACATCTCTATGTGACTCTTGCTCATCTTTCGATGCGTGTGTTCCGAGCTCAGGACGATCCTGCCATGAACGTCAAGACAACCAAGTGATCTTGCTGCGAGGTCTGACCTCACCCGCCTCACACTTCTCTAACCGTTCGTACCCATGCATCCATGGCGCACCCCGAAAAGATAGGTGCCGTGACGGTGCTACACTCGGGAGACCACTAATTACTTGATATTTTAGTGAGAGATCACCCTAATAAAAAGCGACTACCGCGCAATCAAGAAGGGTGCATCATAAGGGATAAACATCTCAGGCAATTCATAATAGCATGATATGGTATAGCCCTTTCTGACGGAGAAGTCTTTCATTTCTTCGTCTTCGGCATTCGAGTCGGTGTTCACCTTCGTGAAGATTGCCACCACCTTGTCGGTGCACCAGATAATATCGCTATCTCCATAGCGGATAAAATAAATGCATTACTTAAGGTTGACACGCAGGTCATTAAAGTGCAATCATATGGCTCCAGCCATCAAGCCGAATCATGACACACAGGTCATGTTTAATCAATTTACATCATATAGTCACCTCATACATAATCAAATTATTATGAGCACTGCTATGCCACATCATATGCACATGCAAACCCTCCTGCAAAACCAAGTTAGACGTTTCTAATCGGTTCATGCAAAAACTTGTTTTTCGTGGCTTCTAAGGTTTCGACTTAAATCGCACCTACCAATGTTTTATCATCAAGTATGATTATTCAAGTTGCTAGATTAACATCTCGGGGTGTATGAAACACGAGATAATTAAATCTCGATCCCCATACTAAACTTCATCATACGCATGACCCCGTGCAGCTCATATCTGCAATGCCCTTTCATCTACGAATTTCATCTTTCTTTTGACTATGGCAAAACCCAAAGAAATGATAGCACTTCCATGATCAATCAGGATCACGGATTGCTAGAACTTTGTAAAATTCCACCATGCTGTCTCGAGATTGAGAAAACGCAAATTCTAGGGAAGCAAGAAGAACGTCGGGTAATAGATTTCATCTATCACCCGCATAAATAATTTTCAACAATAGATCTCATCTACTCCAAAATTATACTATGCAATACCCATACATCTCCATGTATTCTAGATCGTAACCTGCATCTATGCATAGCACGGCTCTTGATGCCACTGTAGGGTAACGCAGCAGAAAACAAAAATTTTCTGACCTACGCACCGGCCCAGGACCACTATGGAGACTGCATACATGGTTTGATCATTTTCGTTACCGACTCATAGCGCAGCGGGAAGTAGAGTCGATGACGAACGGCGGTGCATATCCCCGCAGCTAGGATTTACAACCTCCCAACCGTGAGGATGTATAACCTCATCTGCTCCTTAGACAGCCCTCCAGGAGACGATCGAATAGTCCCTCGGACGGTGTCGCGGACAGCCCTTCAGGAGGACCTTCGAAACTCGAACGGTCACTCGGACAGCCCTTCGGGAGGACCTTCGAAACTCGGATGGTCACACGGACAGCCCTTCGGGAGGCACTCATGAACTAAGGCCAAAACTACAATCTCTCTACAGAGTTGCACACATACGGTATCATCTATCCGGCAGGGCTTCACCGTCCAGAACTAGTTCCTGCCGGAACACAGACAGCCTTACGGCTCTAGGAAACTATTTCGCTGGGAGGGAGAGAGAAGCCAGATCATGCATGGCACTTGTATGTGAGAAGGGATGAGTGTGGGGGTCTGCCCCTCCACCTCTATTTATAGGAAACCCCAAGGGGTAGGGTAATTTAACACAAAAACCCAAAATGCACATGAATGAAGTCCTTCCTCAAGGGCATAAGAGTGAAACCAAGGAACAAGAGGGGCTCCAAGGTGGAGCCCCAAGTGTGGCCGGCCACACCCCTTGGGGGTCCCCCATGAGGGCCTCCCAATCCATCCATGTCATCCCTAGATCTTTTGAGTAAAGCCCCAAAAGGTGGCTTTCCATAAAATATCCTAAAGAGCACTTTCACTATTCACGACGACATTTTTCAGCATCCGTTCGAACTGAAAATATTTATGTGGGCTTAGAACATTTCCAATACCCACCATAATAATTTTCAACACGTTCTGGAACAATTACTTTTTAGTGATTTTCATCTGCGAAACGCATCTGAAGTGGTTCCGGCAGCTCCGGAACATTTCCGGTTTTTATCTCAGAAAAGTCCAAAAAGCTTCTAGAATGATTCTGGCACCCTCGAAGAATTATCAGGCATGTGCCGAAACCAATTTGACTTAATGGTATATCCCGAAACAACTTTTTGGTATCATCGAAACTTATCCGATGACCTCTCTCTGCGGTACGATTCCACTGTCCGAAACTTTTCCGGTGTCCGAAACTTTTTCGGTGATTTTCTCTCAGACTCCTTGTCTAGTATTCAACAGATAGATGACCCTTAAGCATGTGACCCTATAGGTTCAATGAAGTATAGAAATGACCCGGAACCCCTTCCGATCAATGATCAACATCGGAGCTGTGGACACCCATATTGACCCCTATACCCACACGAATGAATATTCGAGTAAACCTCCAGTTTCCGTGTGCTATTCCTGTTGCTTCGCGATATGTTACAAAGACCCGAGGTGAGATTTACTTGCATCCCCGTGGACCAACAACTTGTCCACTATGCTAGTTACCTCATTACTGGTTTTGTTCTCTTTTCTCGTTTCCGTGTTCCGGCATCCCTGTGATCAAATCACACTGTGTTTGGCCAGACGATGATGGATACCGTAACACCGAGAGGGCCCGAGAATATCTCTCCATTGTCTGAGGAGCAAATCCCAATCTTGAGCTATCAAGTTACTTGACACACTTTTCCATGAACCCGTAAGCCGCCATAATAGCCACCCATTTACGGATGACGTTTAACAAACCCCAAAGTTCATGAAGCAAGCATGAAGAAACTCGATACTCTCATGGTCTAAGGAATCATGCAAATGTTAACCATCTCTGTGTTATTTACCATTAACTTGTGACGAATGAATCTCATAGCATAACATCAAACCGGGTCGATTCAACACAAATGTTCTCTTAACATTGTGCCCTCAAAGTTGCTGGCATAGACATGCCCATGATCAGGAAAACGGAACCATCGTGCAACACTTGAGCTAGTCTTAGAGGCCAAACTAGGAATACTTCTTATCGTTTATTATTCCACACGTGCATATGAGTCTTCCTCCGAGCCTCGTGTGATTGCAGGCTCGAGAACCATAGCAGTTATAGCATGGAACATAAACATAATTATGAACATGGAGATAAGTAATAGTATTTATTATTACCTCTAGGGCATATCTCCTACAGACCCACCCAGGAGGGGCCGGGTCATACCACTGGCGGTTCATAATGAGAAGGCCCAAGAAGATATTGAAGATGGCGGTTCATGAAGCAAGCATACTGAAGTCCCAATACCCGGAGGAGACTTGAGGCCCACAGGCATAAACTGCCATATGTTTAACTTGTATATTAAGGAAGGTTTACTTCTCTCACCAAGCCGGACACGTTGTGTATGAGCCGGCTGGGACTCTGTAAGGCGCCGAGCATCAGCCTGTGTATATAAAGGGGTGACCCGGCGGCGGGTTAAGGAAGTAAACAAGAAGTCGTGAACTAGGTCAAACGTATTCGCTCCCTAGTAATCGAAACCCAAGCAATACAACCTAAAGCAGGAATAGGCCTTTACCTCATTGCGAGGGGTCGAACCTAGGTAAACTCCCTGTGTCCCTTGTGTCGTTTTAAACCCTTTAACATAACAACGTTGCGATGGCCCCAAACCTAAGTCCTCATGCTAGGACATCTGCCGTGACAAATCCACGACAGTTGGCGCCCACTATGGGGCCAGCGCACGGTGGTTTTGAGTTCTTGAAGGGCAGCTTCGTAGGGCTCAAGGGATACGCTATGGGCCGGATGACCAAGAGTCATCGCGGCAAGCTCTACATAGACGACGCGGGCTGGGGCCCCGAGGCCAGCTCAATCGAGTACGGGTACTGGGTCCCCTTTGGCGGAATCCATGTATTCATTGGCAAGATTGGTGAGTCAGAAGCTGAGCCCGACACCTGCACCAATGTCGTTGAGACGGCTCAGCGCACGCGACCTGCCAAGGTTCAAGCTGGCCCGAAGCATGTCTTTGTTGGCTTTACTCAAGGAATGGATCTGGAAGGAGGATTTGGGTCTGGTGGTGAGACGGTCGTCTATTCAAGCGATGGATCCTCAACCGGCAAGACCGATTCCATGTATCAGGTTCAGGATGGTGGGCTTGGGGGCTGTTCCGATGGTGGAAGTATTCTGGACCCCTACGAGCCGCCAATCGAGTTACAATCTTCATGGCCGGTACACAGCCAGGGCAGAATTCTTCAACTGCAGCCGCAATGATCTCTGGGTCAGCAACGGTAACAGGAGCCGGGGCAGGAGGCCATGTGCTCCCGCAGGTGCAAGTTTTATCTGAAGTGTTGGATGCTCTGGCAACATTGTTAGTGGCAGAGGTGACCCCAGAGAACCAAACTCAACATAGAGCGGACTTTGCAAAGTTATGTGATGAGGTAGCCCAAGCTAGAGAGGATCTAAACACTGAGAACACCTGGATGGAGATGGAGCGAGCCGCCTTGGAGAGGGAGGCAAAACGGCTTAAAATAGAGAACTTTTGCTTGAGCTTGGACCGGGACGCACCAAACACTATCTTCAGTAGAAGGCATGTGAGCCGGTTACCCCTGGTTTACGATGCGAGGAACCTTTTCAACACGCCTGGGGCAGGAACCAGTAACCAGCCTGGTGTGGATCGGTCGTTGAGGCGCCATTGGCTGGAGAACTGGTTCAGCCACGTGCTGCAGAACACCCCCCCCCCCATTTGAATTTGACCCCTCAACACGTTCCGACGCCCCTGGGTCATTTTTCTAATCCTTTGGATAACATGATAGCTGTGGCTACTCGATTGGCGGCTCTCCCAGTTCAGGATGAGTCGCCAGCGGAGATGGAAATACGGAGAACCGAAGAGCTTCTTCAGACGGTTGTGGCTCAACAGGCGACTTTTTCAAATAGTCGCGATCGGATTCATTCAACACCACGTCCAAGCCGGGGTTATAGCAGACATATTGATGAACCAGCCGTGTCAAGCAGTGAGCGGCACCGCAATCAGCCTCGTAGGTCTAACCCGCCACGTGCTGGTAATGATGCTCATGCTTTGGTTGACCAGGGCAGAGCGCGACGTGAGGCGGAGCTAGCGGCTCAGTTGGTGGCTCAACAACAATCTCCGCTTTATCCGTCCACGTCTGTGGAGGAGAGTGACCTCTAGAACCTTGGTTGTGCCGTGTTTAGTGTCGGCTCTACGCAACAAGCGCTTGCGTAAGGATTTCAAGGGCCCCCGCAAGCTGCCTAACTACACGACGGATCAGCCCGGATTGAGAGCTATGAGATGGCTATGGAGATGCTGGATGTTAGTGATGTTGCATGTGCTTAATATTTCACCATGATGTTGGACGGGCCGGCTCGTAATTGGTTGAAAGGGTTGCCCGCTAATCCCATTGGGTCGTGGGCGGAGCTGAAAAAGTAATTTATTCAAAATTTTAAAGCTACATGCAAGCAGCCTATGTCAATTCTAGATTTGGATTCTTGCATCCAAGGTGAAGGTGAATCAATGAAAAATTGGGTGCGCCTGATCTCAGCTATTATACACTCTCGGACAGTATCAACGACGGTTCAGCAGTCCTGGTGTTGGAGAAGAACTGCCGTTTTCTTCCCCTTAAGCAGAAATTGGGGCGGCTTAAGCGTAATCGCAATGATATGGGGGAGCTCATGGCGGCTCTCGTCAAGTACGCCGACTCTGATAGCACTAAAGACCCTGAGTCTGATGAGGAGAAGACGGGGAAAAAGAAGAAGAGTGGCAATGCAAAGGGACAACATAACATGCCAGGTCAAGGTGGCAATGGTAGGCGCAAAGCTGACGGCGGTTTAGACATTACAGCTAACACCAATACGTAGAGTAATAACTAGCGTCGTAAGGGGAAACCGCCAGCACCCCGGTTTGTAGGGCCAAAGTTCAACCTTGAGGCCATGATGAATCAGCCTTGCCCAAAGCACGGAACCCAGGACAAGCCAGCCAGTCACCTGTGGAAGGATTGCTTAGGATTGCTTCATCATGAGGGAGTATAGAAACTCTAATTTTTTTACAGAATAATCATGGCCCGCATGGCGGTTCAGGATCCGGCTCTCACGGGCCTGGTTTTGGAGGTCGTTGTTCAAATTCTGGTTTTCAGTGCCAAGGTCATCTGGTTTTAATCAACAATTTGGCCAAGGGAATCAGCAGCAGCCGTCTGGTTATCAGAGCAATCCGAAGCAGCTGAATAGTGGTCAATATCATGTGTTCACCACAAGTCTGTGCAAGCTAGATCAGAAAATCCACAAACAGGGAGCGAACACAGTTGAGCCGGCGGCACCTTGTTATTTGAGGTGGTCTGAGCAGCCTGTTATATGGAGTCGGGAGGATCACCCACCCCGGGTTGACAATCCTGGTCAATTGGCATTGGTCGTTGCTCCTCAGGTAGGAGGATGTAAACTTACAAAGGTACTAATGGATGGGGGCAATAGAATAAATATCCTTTACTATGAGACTTTTCGTCGTATGAATCTGACTGACAAAGATCTTAAAACGTCTTCTACTGTTTTCCATGGGGTGGTACAGGATAAGTCGATGTATCTAGTGGGTCAGATAACCCTAGAGGTAGCCTTTGGAGATGATCATGATTCTAGAGCTAAGAAATTGACCTTTGAGGTGGTCAAGATCAAGAGCCCGTATCACGCTTTGTTCGGGCGGATGGCTTATGCCAAGTTTATGGCACGACCATGTTATGTTTATTTCCAGCTTAAAATGTTGGGTCATAAGGGCACCATCACGGTCCTTGGTGATAGGAAGATTGTGCTGGATTGTGAGGAAGGCGATGTTGCGTATGCTGAGTCGGCCTATGCCACTGAGGAGTTGAATTTTTGTAAAGACAATGTTGATCCGACAGATATGACACCTTTGAAGAAGCCGACTATAGAAAATGACCCCATGTTGAAGCTTAATTTGGTAGATAACACTAAGTTGGTTGATTTTGTGCCTGGCAAATCATCCAAGCAGTTCCACATCAGTGCTAATATGGATCCGAAATGGGAAAGCATGCTCATCGAGTTCATCTGTGAGAACCAGGACATCTTTGCATGGAAACCTTCTGACATGCCAGGTGTACCGAGGGAACTTGCTGAGCACACTGTTAATGTGGATCCAAAGTTTAAACCGGTTAAGCAGTTTCTTCGTTGTTTTAATGAAGACAGGCGCAAGGAAATTGGTGAAGAAGTGGCCCGGCTCTTGGCAGTGGGGTTCATCATTGAAGTTTTTCATCCTGAGTGGTTGGCTAACCCGGTGTTGGTACTTAAGAAAAACGGCACGTGGTGTATATGTGTGGATTATACTGACCTTAACAAGGCCTGTCCGGCTGACCCTTTTGCTCTCCCTCGTATGATCAGATTATTGATGCTACGGTGGGTTGTGAGCGTTTGAGCTTTTTGGATGCTTATTCTGGTTATCATCGGATCAAGATGGCAGTTAAGGACCAGGAGAAGAAAGCTTTCATCACTCCCTTTGGAGCCTTCTACTATGTGTCTATGCCCTTTGGGCTCAAGAGTGCCCAGGTGACTTACCAACGGTGTGTTCAGAATTGCCTTTATGACCAGATTGGACGCAATGTTCACGCCTATGTCAATGATGTTGTTGTGAAATCCAGGAAGAAGGGGAATTTGATAGATGATTTGAAAGAGACCTTTGACAATCTCCGGGTCTATAAAATGATGCTTAACCCGGCCAAGTGTGTCTTTAGCGTGCCAGCAGGCAAGTTATTGGGTTTCCTGGTTTCTGAGAGGGGCATTGAAGCTAACCCGGAGAAAATCAAGGCTATCACTTCTTTGGCTAAGACGGCATGTATCCATGACGTCCAGCGGTTGGCGGGTCTTATTGCAGCTTTAAGCTGGTTTATAAGTCGCCTGGGAGAGAAGGATATCCTTTTGTATCAAATGATGAAGAAGACAGGTAAATTTGTCTGGAGCGATGCTGCTAATGAGGCGTTTGAGCCGCTTAAGAGACAGCTGGCTGAGCCACCGGTTGTTGCAGCTCCTATTGAGAGGGAGCCCTTGCTTTTATATGTGGCTACAAACAACAGAGCTGTTAGTGTGGCAGTTGTGGTTAAAAGGAAGGAGTCAGGCAAGGAGTATCCAGTTCAAAGGCCGGTTTATTACATTAGTGAGGTGCTCATTGAGTCTAAGCAGATATACCCACATTGGCAGAAATTGGTTTACGGCGTGTTCATTGCTAGTCGCAACTTGAAGAAATATTTCCTTGGTCAACCCATCACTGTGGTTAGTTCTGCTCCATTGGGGGCTATTATTCAAAATAGAGAAGCCACAGGTTGGGTAGCTAAGTGGGCCATTGAGCTTGGACTGTGACGCCCCCGATTCAATCGTACACTAATCATGCACGCAAATGTGTATGATCAAGATCAGGGACTCACGGGAAGATATCACAACACAACTCTAAAACATAAACAAGTCATACAAGCATCATAATACAAGCCAGGGGCCTCGAGGGCTCGAATACAAGTGCTCAATCATAGACGAGTCAGCGGAAGCAACAATATCTGAGTACAGACATAAGTTAAACAAGTTTGCCTTAAGAAGGCCAGCACAAACTGGGATACATATCAAAAGAGGCGCAGGCCTCCTGCCTGGGATCCTCCTAAACTACTCCTGGTCGTCGTCAGCAGCCTGCATGTAGTAGTAGGCACCTCCAGTGTAGTAGTCGTCGTCGACGGTGGCATCTGGCTCTTGGGCTCCAGCATCTGGTTGCGACAACCAGAAAGAAAGGAAAGGCGAAAAAATGGGGAAGAAAGCAACCGTGAGTACTCATCCAAAGTACTCGCAAGAAAGGAGCTACACTACATATGCATGAATATATGTGTAAAGGGCCATATCAGTGGACTGAACTGCAGAATGCCAGAATAAGAGGGGGGTAGCTAATCCTGTCGAAGACTACACTTCTGGCAGCCTCCGTCTTGCAGCATGTAGAAGAGATTAGATTGAAGTCATCCAAGTAGCATCTCCAAGTAGCATCTCCAGTTGCATCGCATAGCATAATCCTACCCGGTGATCCTCCCCTCGTCGCCCTGTGGAAAAGCGATCACCGGGTTGTCTGTGGAACTTGGAAGGGTGTGTTTTATTAAGTATCCGGTTCTAGGTGTCATAAGGTCAATGTACAACTCCGGGTCGTCCTTTTGCCGAGGGACACGGCTATTCGAATAGATTAACTTCCTTGCAGGGGTGCACCACATAACCCAACACGCTCGATCCCATTTGGCCGGACACACTTTCCTGGGTCATGCCCGGCCTCGGAAGATCAACACGTCGCAGCCCCAACTAGGCACAACAGAGAGTTCAGCACGCCGGTCTCACTCTTATGGCGCAGGGGTCTGGGCCCATCGCCCTATGCACACCTGCACGTTGCGTACGCGGCCGGAAGCAGACCTAGCCTAGTGGCGTTCCAGTCCAATCCGGTGTGCGCCACTCAGTTGCTGACGTCACGAAGGCTTCGGCTGATACCACGACGCCGGGATACACATAACTACTCCCGCGTAGATGGTTAGTGCGTATAGACCAAATGGCCAGACTCAGATCAAATACCCAGATCTCGTTAAGCGTGCTAAGTATCCGCGAACGCCAAATAGGGCCAGGCCCACCTGTCTCCTAGGTGGTCTCAACCTGCCCTGTCGCTCCGCCACAAAGTAACAGTCGGGGGCCATCGGGAACCCAGGCCCACCTCTACCGGGATGGAGCCACCTGTCCTTTCAGCCCCCTCATCAGAATCACTTGCGGGTACTCATCGAGCTGACCCAACTTTAGTCACCATCTGTACAGTATGTATGTATGTATAGTATATACCCATGATCACCTCCCGAGTGATCACGGCCCAATAGTATAGCAAGGCAGACTGACAAGAATGTAGGGCCAATGATGATAAACTAGCATCCTATACTAAGCATTTAGGATTGCAGGTAAGGTATCAACAGATGTAGCAACAATGTTAGGCTATGCATTAGAATAGGATCAACGGAAAGCAGTAACATGCTACACTACTCTAATGCAAGCAGTATATAGGAGAATAGGCGATATCTGGTGATCAAGGGGGGGGGCTTGCCTGGTTGCTCAGACAAGGAGGGGTCGTCGGTGACGTAGTCGTCCACTGGGGCATCAGCATCATCACGGGGGCTACCGGAGAGAAGAGGGGGGAGAAACAGTAAATACATAGCAAGCAAGTTCATAACAGGTCAACAAACAGAGCTAGACGTGTTCTAACGCGGTATGAGGTGATACCGGTGAAGGGGGGAAACATCCGGGAAAGTATCCCCGGTGTTTCATGTTTTCGGACAGATGAACCGGAGGTGAAATGTTGCAGGTTCTCCATGCTAGGGACGTGTGGCGGACGAACAGGCTGCGTATCCGGATTCGTCTCGTCGTTCTGAGCGACTTTCATGTAGAAAGTATTTTCATCCGAGTTACGGATTAAAAGATATGATTTTCTAAAGATTTTATTAATTTCTGGAATTTAATTAATTATATAAATCCAATATTATCCAGAATAGTAAATGATGACGTCAGCATGACATCAGAGTGATGTCAGCAGTCAACGTTGACCATTGACCTGGTCAACCTAACGTGTGGGTCCCAGCTGTCATTGACTGCTAACTAACCTAATAGATTAGTTAACTAACCTAAGTGATTAGGTTAACCTAATTAGGATTAATTAAGTTAATTAACTACTTAATTAATTAATTAATTAATTAACATTATTATTATTATTATCATTTTAAAATTCTTTTCTTCCTTTTTTTTAATAAAATGTTCCAGGGGCTGGGCCCCGCTGGCAGTGGCCCATCTGGCCACTGGAGCGGGCTATCGGGGCTGCAGGAGCGGGGCGCTCGCCCAAACGGGCACGAGCGAGAGGACGCTAGGGGGCGAGGCCGTGACCACGGCAGGGCTCGTCGGCTGGCCGTTTCCGGCGACGGAAGCCGGCGCGGCGGGGAGGCGGCCGCACGGCGAGGGGCCCAGCAGGGCGCGCGAGGAAGGCAGCAGGGGCGTCCGTCCAACGGGGCACGACAAGGTTGTGGGTGCTTCGGGGCGCAGACAAAGGCCATGGCCAGGTGCGCATCCGGCCGGAGCAAGGGGCGGTCAGGCGGCGGGCGCCGGCCGCGGCAAGGAGGCCGGCCGGCGAGTGGAGGGGGGAAGCGGGTTGCGGCCGGAGCCGGGCGAGGGTAGCCGCCGGCGAGTTACGGCGGGAAGGACGGGGCATGGCCTGCGACAG
>NC_041391.1:272105480-272140571 GCF_002162155.2 Triticum dicoccoides
GGCGTACGGGGGAAAGGAGGGCGCGCGGCGTGGGCGGGTCGACCGCGATGCCGCAACAGCATCGCACGGGCGAGGGAAAGAGAGGAGGGAGGAGCGGTGCTCACTGCGGGGAGTAGGGTCCGGGGCAGTGGGGGTCGAGGAGGAGTCGGGGACGACGGGCGGCGACGGAGTCGTGGCAGCGTGGTTCCGGCGAGCGACGACGGCGGTCCGGGACGGCACCAGCGATGGGGTCGGGGAGGCGACGAGCAACGACATCGGCGGGCAACGGCAAGCGGCATCGGGCAGCACCGGGTGGCGGGGCGCGGCCGTTGGGGCGGCGTCAGGGGCAGCGGCCTCGGGCGCTGGGGGGTTCGATCCCCCCCCCAGATCAGATCGGGAGAGGGGGAGAGGAGCGACCGACAGAGGGGGGGGTCGTGGGCAGCGAGTGGGGTGCATAGGGGTTAGGGTTCGGTCGTAGTGGGTGGTTAAGGGAGTGGGGCTGGGACAGTTAGGGCCAGATGGGCTGGCCGGCTGGGTCGTCTGGCCCAATTGGCCAGGGGGTTCTCTTCTTTTATCCTTTTGTTTTCTGTTTAGTATTTTCCTTTTCTTTTATTTATTTCTCTTTTCTATTTTAATTCATTTATGTATTTAGTTTTTTTTATAAAAGCATCGTTCCCTCACCATAAATACCTAACCAATTATTTGCACACTTCGAACATTTTAGTTTAATGTTTTAAGAACTTTTGTTGTTTGCCTCAAATTCAAATTTGAATTCAAATCGTTTTGAACTAACGCGAGATTATCAACAGTAATCCGAGGTGATGTGGCATCGTTAACGTGGGGTTACTGTAGCCTAGTTATCCGGGCGTCACTAATCTCCTCCACTACAAGAAATCTCGTCCCGAGATTTAAGAGGGGGACTAAGGGGGAAGGTCAGGTTACGAAACCCTAACGAATCTTCTCGTCTTTGGTTGCTCTTCTCGAAGAGGTGGATCCATTACGTTGAAGTCTTCATTTCTCTGCTCCAGGTCATCATGATCAATTCGTCATCCTTTCTTCGGGATCTCCATCGTCCTACGAACGTGATCAAGGTGAAAAACTCCGGAAGAACGCATCTCCACTAAGATGAGCATCTGACGGTGAACTCAATGGAAAATACACAAGGTACCCCACGAGTTGTATTTCGGTGAATTCGTTGAGTGCAATATACAATGGTACCAAACTTTCAAACGGGTAGGCGATCATTCAATGACTAGCCAGAAGCTGGAATGGGGGCTTGAACAACGAGAATAACATGGTGTTTGATCCCAGGATGAATAATGGTATAGCATTCAGCTTGTGAATCACATACGAAGCCAGGTGCAAAGGATACATTAGAATCCGGGTTGTGAAGAATAGTCAGGTTTCGATCCGGTGGACCTGTGGGTTATGGGCCCACCATGTGGGTTGAAAGTAGGAAAGGTGGTGACATCTTGCACAGCCACGACAGGGAGGCATGTCAGTGGATAGCTTGTCAGCTATGTCGGCAACAATGTCGGTACCAAGGACGAGGAACAAAGAGAAACCATTTTCCTGCTAGTTGAACGAGGCGAACCAACTGGCGAAGTTCTCACCAATCGGTGGTTACCGGAATGTCATCAAAAATAGTAACAGGGTCTTACAGACAGAGTGGTACAACAAGGTGCTTACCTAAGCAGGGAATTATCTCTGCTCAGTTAAGTCAGATTACCGGAAAGGTTAAACAAAGCAATGGAAAGGAAAACGTGATTATCATATTAAACAGAAAAATGGAAAGAAAAATTGTGATTACACACAATTATTAGGAGTATATCCTTCCCATGTACAAGCAGAGCATGGCATACAGGATGGGAGAGCAAGTACTCAACCATTCAGACAAAGAGGCAAGGATTAATCAAGATGTTACCCATACAAAGGTCTTTGGATAACTGACCAAGAAACATTTAGCATCGCGCCTCCAATGTTCTTGTTGATGAGCGGGGTATCATAGTCATGCTTCGAGGTAGAGATGATATGGTGTTTCAATCAAGGGCCGGACTTTGGATAAAGGAAGGATCCATCAGGAACAACTTGTAGAATAAGCCTTACAATTTCCTCATGGAAGAAAGGATAACCTTGCAGAAAAGGAATCTATAACAATAGGGCCTCCGGCCAGGTGTGCTAGGCCTGACATCACCTTACCGGGTCATGTAAAGATGTTTATAACTCCTGGAAATATGTGGCAACCATCATATCTGACCGAGATTCAGATATGATTGGTGTCATGATACCTCAGACTCAGGATGTCTGAGAAGAAAAGGTGCAACACAAATTGCCGAGATGACAATGTAAGATTCTCGGGAATTGGACTATGGAAACGAGTTCCGCAACAAGAGTTCATCATCAAACCAAGGAGAGGATGAGGGGGTGGCTAATGAACTAAACCACAAGTCATCGAGATTTCCAAAAGATGGATTTCCACAACCATGTGAACAAGGAGATAACAATTGTCAGATCAAATGATATAATGAGGTATGCTCGAGGAAAAACATACCCAGTTAAACATTGGTTGAAAGGTGCACCCGAAATATGGACTTAGGTAGCATGATCAATGTTAGAATGGTGATTTGATAACCAATGGTCTAAGAATGAAATACCGACCATTAACTTCAAACAATAGGGTTGCTAGAAGTTTTGAATTCACACATCATAGTCCAGTTGTCGGTATTCCGGTTAGAAACAACAGGGAGGGACCAAGGAATGAACGAAGATGGCGAGAAGTAATAATATATCAAGAATTCTCAAGAGGTGGAGCAATTATCACAACATCCTTGACATACAAGGTGGTAATACTTCAAGGTAGAACATAATACAAGCTCGATAGCAAGTTGCATCCACAACATAAACAAGTTTATGATGAAAGAGAGATAAGGATGTTGTCGATGGTAACTCAAATTACCAAGGGACGAGGATGGTACTTACCATCATGAATTTGGTTGATATCCTGGAAGGAGTCAAAATGTTGATTATGATCATCACGACAATTTTTTTTCGAGAGGCTTCACGAAGAAGCAATCGAACAGCGACGACATCTAGCAAAAGCAATGGTGAAGCGAAGGGTTATTGGAATCACGGATACGACATAGACTCGAAACCAAGCTTGTTGTTCGAGGTGAAACGATAAGACGAGGAAGATCGACGTAAGCTTAGCTCATCGCCGAAAGTTATGCTCCGGGAATAAGGACCAGGTAGCACAGTTAAATTCAGCACGATAATGATATAGCCAATTAGGCTAGGAATGACTTCAAGGATTATTAAATCATAAGTAACGAAAATTACTTGAGTTACTGAACCGGAGTGCGGATTCGATTCACTTATCGGTGTTCTTGAGTGACAAATAACTCAGACCCGAGGGAAATTGGAATCGGCGAGAATAATAGTTGATGAAGAACTCATAGGAAGTTATGTAGTTTTGTAATATTCTCGAGATACTAGAGGGTATTACTCGAAGGTAGAGCAGAATAGAGGTTGCACAGGTGTATTAATCTACAAAAGACAAGTAATTTAACTTGTCCGAGAAAAGGAATTAATGAATAATAATATTGCCAGAACCATGATTGCAAAAGACCAGATCCAAGATATAAGATGAACTTATACCAACGGAATAATTACTTTAAGAGAAGCTTCCATGATAAGATCTACATCGTGTCCATGGGCATGAACACAAAGTTCAAGGTCGACTCCCACTTTTCCAATGCATGACCATTCATTCACTGCTCTTATTAAAAAAATGATTCCAGTGTCAAAAACCTACCTGGTGAATTACTAGAGGAGTATGACCCGTGAAAACTTTCGAGTTCATGCAGATTAAGGAAGGCATAGGTTCAACGCATTGGGGCTTCTTAGAACATATACCATGAACTTCAGGAGTAATTAACACAAGCTCAAAGTAGAGCATGTTTGAAAAAAAAGTAGAGGATACCATTTACCAAAGGCATGATGTATCAGAGGAAATGCTCACAAGGTTATTGAATATGAAGGGCGTTGTCAGATAAAACCCAACAAGGGATCTGGTGGTCCACAAGGGATCTGACGTGAGCATCGGTACTCAGCTAGAGGAAGAAGAATGCAATGAGATTAGATTATAGAAACAACTGACTAACTCAATTTGTCAAATGCAAAGGAATTATGATTTCCAAATCAAGGGATCAGAAGAAATGCTCTGATTAGGGATGGATAAGTTGAATAGCCTTATGGTACAATCAACGACAATTGGATTGGTCGAGAACCAATTCCAGTTAAAAGAATGGCAGCTCAGCCGGAAAAGTAACTTATAAGGATAAAAGATGATTGCGTGTATTTGCAAACATATTGAGTCAACATACTCAAAATCATAATGACAAGGAATGTCAATAAGACTACGAGAGTTATGGGATTAACCATAATGCAAGCAAGCAAGAATTTCAAGAGCCAAAGGCTCCAGAGGATTTTCGGAAGATCAATAGTAATTTGAAGACTTTTGTGAAACACAAGAACAACTGAGGATGAGCGGATACTCGACAAGTGCGAGGATTTATTTGAAGGGGTATTCATGTGGCAAAGAACTGCTAGGCAGTAGGCACAAAGTATTCTCGGAACAATAGAGAAAACTTCGGGGTATCTTGTAATAACAAGATCAATGGCGGGATGATCGTATGAATGGCAAGTGTAAGTAGTTATCCATAAGGATTTATCGGTGGTCGGGAATAGCAAGAGTGATGGGCACAAAGTCTCGAGAGAATATCAAAGAGTATCTTCGGAATCTTCTGGTGAAGCAGGCCATCACCTATAATAAGGGGTTCTCCGGGTGGAAATAGTTACGAGAACCTAGAGTCAGAGTTAGTAAAATTGTTTAACCCGAGTAGAAGAGAGTTCAGAGTCCCAGAGTAAAGGTCGAGGAGTAAAAGATCCTAGTACCACCCAAATGGCGACGTGGGCCCGTAAGGCACACAGCCATGTTAGTAAAAGTTTTGCAATGTCTAGACTCGACTTCGGCCAAAAGTGTGGAAGGGGGATTCCTACAGGCAGTCGGCTCTGATACCAACTTGTGACGCCCCCGATTCAATCGTACACTAATCATGCACGCAAATGTGTACGATCAAGATTAGGGACTCACGGGAAGATATCACAACACAACTCTAAAACATAAACAAGTCATACAAGCATCATAATACAAGCCAGTGGCCTCGAGGGCTTGAATACAAGTGCTCGATCATAGACGAGTCAGCGGAAGCAACAATATCTGAGTACAGACATAAGTTAAACAAGTTTGCCTTAAGAAGGCTAGCACAAACTGGGATACAGATCGAAAGAGGTGCAGGCCTCCTTCCTGGGATCCTCCTAAACTACTCCTGGACGTCGTCAGCAGCCTGCATGTAGTAGTAGGCACCTCCAGTGTAGTAGTCGTCGTCGACGGTGGCGTCTGGCTCCTGGGCTCTAGCATCTGGTTCCGACAACCAGAAAGAAAGGAAAGGGGAAAAAAGGGGAAGAAAGCAACCGTGAGTACTCATCCAAAGTACTCGCAAGCAAGGAGCTACACTACATATGCATGGGTATATGTGTAAAGGGCCATATCAGTGGACTGAACTGCAGAATGCCAGAATAAGAGGGGGGTAGCTAATCCTGTCGAAGACTACACTTCTGGCAGCCTCCGTCTTGCAGCATGTAGAAGAGAGTAGATTGAAGTCCTCCAAGTAGCATCTCCATGTAGCATCTCCAAGTAGCATCTCGAGTAGCATCGCATAGCATAATCCTACTCGGCGATCCTCCCCTCGTCGCCCTGTGGAAAAGCGATCACCGGGTTGTCTGTGGAACTTGGAAGGGTGTGTTTTGTTAAGTATCCGGTTCTAGTTGTCATAAGGTCAAGTTACAACTCCGGGTCGTCCTTTTACCGAGGGACACGGCTATTCGAATATATTAACTTCCCTGCAGGGGTGCACCACATAACCCAACACGCTCGATCCCATTTGGCCGGACACACTTTCCTGGGTCATGCCCGGCCTCGGAAGATCAACACGTCGCAACCCCACCTAGGCACAACAGAGAGGTCAGCACGCCGGTCTAACTCCTATGGCGCAGGGGTCTGGGCTCATCGCCCTTTGCATACCTGCACACTGCGCACGCGGCCGGAAGCAGACCTAGCCTAGTGGCGTTCCAGTCCAATCCAGCGTGCGCCACTCAGTCGCTGACGTCACGAAGGCTTCGGCTGATACCATGACGCCGGGATACCCATAACAACTCCCGCGTAGATGGTTAGTGCGTATAGACCAAATGGCCAGACTCAGATCAAATACCCAGATCTCGTTAAGCGTGTTAAGTATCCACGAACGCCGAACAGGGCCAGGCCCACCTGTCTCCTAGGTGGTCTCAACCTGCCCTGTCGCTCCGCCACAAAGTAACAGTCGGGAACCCAGACCCACCTCTACCGGGATGGAGCCACCTGTCCGTTCAACCCCCTCATCAGAATCACTTGCGGGTACTCATCGAGCTGACCCGACTTTAGTCACCATCTGTATAGTATGTATGTATGTATAGTATATACCCGTGATCACATCCCGAGTGATCACGACCCAATAGTATAGCAAGGCAGACTGACAAGAATGTAGGGCCAATGATGATAAACTAGCATCCTATACTAAGCATTTAGGATTGCAGGTAAGGTATCAACAGATATAGCAACAATGTTAGGCTATGCATCAGAATAGGATCAACGGAAAGCAGTAACATGCTACACTACTCTAATGCAAGCAGTATATAGGAGAATAGGCGATATCTGGTGATCAAGGGGGGGGGCTTGCCTGGTTGCTCAGACAAGAAGGAGGGGTCGTCGGTGACGTAGTCGTCCACAGGGGCATCAGCATCGTCACGGGGGCTACCGGAGAGAAGAGGGGGGAGAAACAGTAAATACATAGCAAGCAAGTGCATAACAGGTCAATAAGCAGAGCTAGACGTGTTCTAACGCGGTATGAGGTGATACCGGTGAAGGGGGGAAACATCCGGGAAAGTATCCCCGGTGTTTCGTGTTTTCGGACAGATGAACCGGAGGTGTTATGTTGCAGGTTCTGTATGCTAGGGACGCGTGGCGGACGAACGGGCTGTGTATCCGGATTCGTCTCGTCGTTCTGAGCAACTTTCATGTAGAAAGTATTTTCATCCGAGTTACGGATTAAAAGATATGATTTTCTAAAGATTTTATTAATTTCTGGAACTTAATTAATTATATAAATCCAATATTATCCAGAATAGTAAATGATGACGTCAGCATGACATCAGAGTGATGTCAGCCGTCAACGTTGACCATTGACCTGGTCAACCTGACGTGTGGGTCCCAGCTGTCATTGACTGCTAACTAACCTAGCAGATTAGTTAACTAACCTAAGTGATTAGGTCCCAGAGTGTGGGTCCCAGCTGTCATTAACTACTTACTTAATTAATTAACATTATTATTATTATTATTATTTTAAAATTCTTTTCTTCCTTTTTTTTAATAAAATGTTCCAGGGGCTGGGCCCCGCTGGCAGTGGCCCATCTGGCCACTAGAGCGGGCTATCGGGGCTGGAGGAGCGGGGCGCTCGGCTGAACGGGCACGAGCGAGAGGACGCTAGGGGGCGAGGCCGTGACCACGACGGGGCTCATCGGCCGGCCGTTTCCGGCGACGGAAGCCGGCGTGGCGGGGAGGCGGCCGCACGGCGAGGGGCCCGGCAGGGCGCGCGAGGAAGGCAGCAGGGGCGTCCGTCCAACGGGGCACGACAAGGTCGTGGGTGCTTCGGGGCGCAGACAGAGGCCGTGGCCAGGGGCGCATCCGGCCGGAGCAAGGGGCGGTCAGGCGGCGGGCACCCGCCGCGGAAAGGAGGCCGGCCGGCGAGTGGACGGGGGAACCAGGTTGCGGCCAGAGCCGGGCGAGGGTAGCCGCCGGCGTGTTACAGCGGGAAGGACGGGGCATGGCCTGCGGCAGAGGCGGGGATCACGGCGACGGGTGCGGCAGACGCGGCGGACACGAGCCCGTCCGGAGCTCGGGCGCGGGGCGTATGGGGGAAAGGAGGGCGCGCGGCGCGGGCGGGTCAACCGCGGTGCCGCAACAGCATCGCAAGGGCGAGGGAAAGAGAGGAGGGAGGAGCGGTGCTCACTGCAGGGAGTAGGGTCCAGGGCTGTGGGGGTCGAGGAGGAGTCGGGGATGACGGGCGGCGATGGAGTCGTGGCAGCGTGGTTCCGGCGAGCGACGACGGCGGTCTGGGACGGCACCAGCGACGGGGTCGGGGAGGCGACGAGCAACGACGTCGGCGGGCAACGGCAAGCGGCGTCGGGCAGCACTGGGTGGCGGGGCGCGGCCGTTGGGGCGGCGTCAGGGGCAGCGGCCTCGGGCGCTGGGGGGTTCGATCCCCCCCCCAGATCGGATCGGGAGAGGGGGAGAGGAGCGACCGACAGAGAGGGGGGTCGTGGGCAGCGAGTGGGGTGGATAGGGGTTAGGGTTCGGTCGTAATGGGTGGTTAAGGGAGTGGGGCTAGGCCGGTTAGGGCCAGATGGGCTGGCCGGCTGGGTCGTCTGGCCCAATTGGCCAGGGGGTTCTCTTCTTTTATCCATTTATTTTCTGTTTAGTATTTTCCTTTTCTTTTATTTTTTTCTCTTTTCTATTTTAATTCATTTATGTATTTAGTTTTTTTTATATAAGCATGGTTCCCTCACCATAAATACCTAAGCATTTATTTGCACACTTCGAACATTTTAGTTTAATATTTTAAGAACTTTTGTTGTTTGCCTCAAATTCAAATTTGAATTCAAATCGTTTTGAACTAACGCGAGATTATCAACAGTAATCCGAGGTGACGTGGCATCGTTAACGTGGGGTTACTGTAGCCTAGTTATCCGGGCGTCACATGGACCCCATTGGTTAAAGTATGAGCCTCGGACGGCTATAAAATCTCAAGCACTTGTGGATTTCATTAATGATTCGACAGGGCTTAAGATGCCCGAGGATAAGCCGGATAACACATATTGGACTATTCAATTTGATGGATCCGGGTAATTGGAAGTCTTGGGGGCTGGAGTTGTATTAACCTCCCCGCGAGGTGATAAGTTTTGTTATGTTCTAAGGTTGATATTCCCTTGTAATAACAATGCAGTTGAGTATGAAGCCTTGCTCCATGGTCTTCGGTTTGGCTAAAGAGATGAATCTAAGCCGGGTGAGGTGTTTTGGCGACTCAGATTTGGTGGCTCAGCAAGTATCGGGAACTTGGGATTCAAAGGATTCACTCATGGCGGCTTATCACCGAGAGGTTGATACTATAGCTGGTCATTTTAAAAGTAATCAAGTGGAGCATGTTGATTGCAGGAAAAATGAAGATGCTGATGGTTTAAGCCGGCTGGGGTCTCAGCGTAAGACGGTATCCCCGAATGTTTTCCTTGATGTTTTGCATAACCCATTAGTTAAGTTGCCTATGGAGGAAGATTTGGCAGTTTCTGACCCGAAGGCACAGTTGGTGGCGGCTCTCCATGTTATCACTAATTGGACAATTCCATATTTGGCTTATATGACCCGGGGCAAGTTACCTGCAGATGAAACCTTGGCTAGGCAAATAACCCGGAGGTCTAACTTAATGACTATTGCCAATGGTGAGTTGCATACATGCAGTGTTACATGAGTGTTTCAACGATGCATTTCTCCCGAGGAGGGCCGTGAAATTCTAATAGAGATTCTTGAAGCAGATTGCAGTCATCATGCCGGCTCTAAATCTCTCGGTTCTAAGGCTTTTCGTCACGGGTTTTATTGGCTGACGGCTCATGCTGATGCGGAAGATCTGGTCAGTAAATGTGATGGTTGTCGGAAATATTCAAGACGAGCTCATGTGCCGGCTCAAGAATTGAGGATGATTCCAATTACTTGGTCGTTTGCAGTCTGGGGGTTGGATATGGTTGGGACTTTTAAAAGGCCCAAGGATAAAAAGACTCATCTCCCAGTAGCTGTTGACAAATTTACAAAGTGGGTAGAAGCTGAACCGGTCAGCAAATGTGATGCAGCAATGGCGGTTCAGTTCATCACAAAGGTGATCTTTCGTTTTGGATACCCTCGTAGTATCATCACTGATAATGGTACTAATCTGTCTAAGGGTGCAATGAAAGATTTCTATCAACAAGAGCATATCCGGCTAGATGTATAATCGATGGCTCACCCCCAGTCTAATGGTCAAGCTGAAAGAGCCAATCAAGAAATCTTGAGAGGTATCAAACCCTGGCTTATGGTCACTTTACAAAGGACGCCGGGTTGTTGGGTGGAAGAATTTCCCTCAGTGCTTTCGAGTATCAATACCACCCCCAACAGAATCACGGGTTACACGCCTTTCTTCATGGTTAACGGAGCAGAGGTGGTTCTCCATAGTGACATCCGTCACGATTCAACTCATGTGGCGGCTTATGTTAAAGCTGATAATGAGAAAGCACGTCAGGATGCTGTTGACCTATTGGATGAAGAATGTGACCTTGCGGTGGCTCGTTCGTTGATTTACCAGCAGGATCTGCGTTGTTATCACAGCCGTCGAGTTAAAAATAGAACCTTTCAAGAAGGAGATTTAGTGCTCCGGCTCATTCAGGATCAAACTGACATGCACAACTTATCCCCACCTTGGGAAGGACCCTTTGTGGTCAACATAAATCTAAATAATGGTTCATACTACCTTATCGATGTTCGAGACCACAAGGACTCACGCACGTCGGACGAGGAGACCCACCGACCATGGAATATTGCTCATCTTCGGCCTTATTACACCCGAGCCACCGGCTCTTGTGATGTACATACTTTTACCAATGTATATATTATGATTAGTATAATAAAGTTGGCATCCCTGATTATTCAAGGCCTCTGTTGTTTCATTTCTGAGAATCTGAGTCTTTATTGTTTCTTCATAAGGTCACTTGGGGGTTTCCTGCTTATTGAGCATAGCTATGATTACCCTTTTGATCCGGCTTGTACATCTTGATTGCAAATACTTAGCGGCTTCCTACTCTTTGAGCATAGCTATGACTACCCTACTGATCCGGCTTGTACGCCTGGATCAAAATATTATTTGGGGGCTTCTTGCTAAATGAATAAGAGCTTTGTTGTCCCTCGTAATAGGCTTGGACGCCAGGTGTATTCACCAAAAATCCGGGTTATCCTGCCTTTGTATGCTTACCACTTCGACCAGGTAATCCTAGAATGACTCACCGTACTCTTGACAGTCAATCTTGTAAATACCCTGAACTTTTCAAAGTTAAAACGGCAATTGATCATGTGAGGCCCGGCTTAAAGGTTTGAATTAAGGAATAACTCAGTGGATGTGCAGCCCTTGAATAGCACTTGATGTTGAAGTTTGGCAGCCTTTAAATGCCTTGTTTTTCTGGTTTATATTGACTCTGAATCTTTTTGGACAATTTCTGTTTGTACCATATTGATATACGGTTGAAACTTGATTCAGGCCATGATGCCTTGATCTTTGTTTAATAATATCCGGTGTTTTGTTAACCCGGCCTGCCTTTGGACGTTAAGTCGCCAATATATGATTATCATATGTTTGGATTCATGTGCTCTAAAGATTGGGGATGTTACATCTTTGTTGTCTATGGCGTTGTAAGCCGGCAGTATAAATAAATTGCACAGAGCCCTACGCTCTGCGACTGGGTTGTTACCCTTATTGCATATGGCATGGTAAGCCGACAAGACGCATAAGTATCACATGTATGATATTTATTTTTATATGAGGTTTTGATAAACCGGCCCTGGTTAAGGACAATGCAGTCACCAGTGGTTTTTTACATGGGGCATTATGACCCGCCTTGGGGTAAACTACCAAGGCACTTGTGATCTGTTTTGTATGCAGGGTTTATGACAACATGATTAAGTAAAGTTGATAATGAGTATGAGTATAAATAGTGGATTGTCAAAGAAGATCAAAATGATTCATAATTGTTATGAAGATAAACATGAGCGATGGCATGACAAATAATTGTTTTTCAAGCTAGCCTATTACCAGGTAATAGACGGCCCAAAAGAATAAGTTTTTTCACAAAGTATCGCAACTGGCAGATGCTAAGCCGGCATGCGGTTTACTGGTCTTGGCCTTCGTGAGTTGAGGGTTGTGGGTCATCCAACACCGGTTCATCATCCTCCTCTTCACCCATTGGCTGGAAGTCAGAGGTTGTCCAATTGATCCCATTCAAAGCTTTGAATACAGCCTCGTCACTATTACATGTTGACGGGTCAATGTCACTGGCAAAAGTGTGCTTACGAATTGGAGGAGTAAGGTCCTAAGAGTCATATATCGACGCTTTAACCTTCTTGTTGTCAGCATCATAAACCTCCTGATAATGAGACAGGTCGGTATCTTCAGCTAACTTGCTGGCTAAAGGACGCATTTCTCTTGCTATTGAAGCAAAGTCCTCGGCACTGAAGGGAGACCTGTCCTCCTTTACACTGGGGCAACCGTGGGGCAAGTCTTCCAGGTCAAGATCTGCTTGCCACGCCTTGGCCCGGGTTAGCACAGTGATTGCACCGGCTCTAGCAGCTGATTTCTTCAGTTCTTCAACTCATTGGGGAAGCACGGATAATTTCTCAAACGTGTCCTTGATGAGGGTTGGTGGGTTTTTTTGTGTGAGGCAGCAGAGGTAGCTCGTTGCGCGCCAGTGTACAGTTGCTCTATCAGAGTATAGGCGGCTTTCAGTTTCTTGTGCACATCTGAGCCGAGGTGGGCGATCCTGGAGCCTGTATTATCAAGTAAATCTATAAGCCGAATGAATAATGATGGCAATGCATTGGTAGTAACAAATTGATATGAAGTTACTTACCGAATATGGCAGCAGTCATGGCATTGATTTGATGTTTTAAACCGGCAAGCTCTTCAGCTACCGGCTTAAGATTCGTTTCTCCTTCCTCGACTCTCTTTAATAGAGCTGATTTCTCTTCCTCCCAACCTGCCTGGTCAGCCTTGAAGTCTTTATTCATTTTTTCCATCTCCGCCAAGGCGGTGGTCAATTCGGCTTTGGCCTTGGAGGTTTCAGATTGCTGAGACTTTATGTTCTCTTGAAGATCGGTGACTTGGGATTCTTTCGTATTAAGTTCAGCTGGCATCATATATAAACCATAGGCGGGTTACAATCATCTTATTTAAACGAAAAAACTAACGCCCACACGTGTGGCATGTTGCACATCGCCCACACACCCCCTTTACCACTTATTTTGCCACATGTGAACAGATGACATTAGCAGGAATCTTTTTGGTTTTCGGCTTAAAAATGTTTTATATCCTAATTCAAAATCGAATTAAAAATCCGTTTTCACCATTAAATCTGTCTCGACGAGATCTTCAAAAATAGAACCCATGTTGATATGTTTCGACAAAAAAAATTTTGCCCAAAAGTTGCCATGATGTTTACACTGCAGTTGCCATAGGTCTTAGAGTAAAGTTGCCATGTGGCAATTTCAGTTTATAGAGCATGGCACTTTTAATATTTGGATGATGGCAACTCCAGTACTTTGACTATAAAAATTATTTTTTGTATGCACCATGGCAATTTTAAGTGCATGTATCATGGCAATTTTAGTTTATGGTTCATGGCAAGTCTAGTTTCTTAATTCCCCGTTTTATAAATGTTAAAATTTATTTTTAAATGTAGAAGAAAATAGATGAAATATATCATGGCAACATTAATGTAAACACCATGGCAATTCATGTGCAATATACATGGCAACTTTTAACCGAAAAAAAAATTCGTCGAAACATATCAACATGGGATCTTGTTTTGAAGATCTCGTCGCGAGGGATTTAATGGTGAAAATGGATCTTCAATCCGGATTTTTGTTTAAGAGATAAAACATTTTTAAAACTGGAAATCCAAAAAGATTCCCACATGCATGCATGCGGTGACGTGGCGCAGTCTATGTGTTATAGGGCGTGTGGGCGGGTTTCGCTCGTACCACATGTGAGGGCATTAGCGTTGTCCTATTTCAAAGTCCCAAGCACAATACAAGTATTTCACTTGGCACTTGGGGGCTAATGCACATTGCTCTTTTTTGAAGACAATTTTATGATGACCTGACTACATTATGGTGGCTATAACCGATTCATGGGGGCTATATGCTTGGATTTTATGGACAAATATGGTAATGAGACCCGACTTATCTTGATAGATTAAGTCGGCCCTTGGGGGCTACAGGTGAAATTGAATCATTAATATTCAAAGTCCCGGCTCAGCTTGACAGATTAAGCCGGCCCTTGGGGTCTACATGTGCAAAGTTGAAGTATTACTATTGAAGGTCCCGGTTTATCTTGAAAGTATAAGACGGCCCTTGGGGGCTACTGGTTTTGATCTACAAGGCAATTTAAAGTCTATAGTACATTCCATTCTATCATGTCCAGTAAACTTGGCGGCTGAGGGAGTCCTGGACAAGGGGGTGTCCGGACAGCTGGACTATCATCGTCCGCCGGACTCCAAGACTACGAAGATACAAGATTGAAGACTCCATCCCGTGTCCGGATGGGACTTTCCTTGGCGTGGAAGGCAAGCTTGGTGATACGGATATGTAGATCTCCTACCATTGTAACCGACTCTGTGTAACCCTAGCCTTCTCCGGTGTCTATAAAAACCGGAGGGCTTTAGTCCGCAGGACACAACATACAGTACAACAATCATACCATAGGCTAGCTTTAGGGTTTAGCCTCCTTGATCTCGTGGTAGATCCACTCTTGTACTACTCATATCATCAATATTAATCAAGCAGGACGTAGGGTTTTACCTCCATCAAGAGGGCCCGAACCTGGGTAAAACATTGTGTCCCTTGTCTCCTGTTACCATCCGCCTAGACGCACAGTTCGGGACCCCCTACCCGAGATCCGCCGATTTTGACACCGACAACGGCTAATGGAAGTATATTCATATGAAGAGAGCTGTAGTGTTTACCTCAAAGCTCTCCTTCATCAAGTTCACTAAGCCGACTTCAAAATCGTGGCTTGTGTGCAGGCGGTTCAAGTACCCAGAGTGGATCTCTTAAGCACTGAAGTGGGCATAACTCTCTAAATTGGCTGACCACTTGCCTTTGTCAGCAATAGAATTTTCTTCCTTGGTGATGTGCTTTGCCAAGACAGTGGGGTTGCCTGGTGCTGTGTAACCAAGCACAGTAATGGTAACATCATCAGCTTTTTCTTCGGTCGGCTTGATGGGGCTTGGCTGCTTGATGGGACTTTGTGGCTTGGTGGTGGCTGGATCAACGTACATATAATATATGGAAACGTTGTGCTCTTCCAAAGGCAGTTCATCAGCTGTGGCTTCAGGGGCGTGGAAGGAAGTGTCTGCTGACTGCTTCTGTGGTTCAGAAGGATTGTCAGTGGTCTTTGTCACCTTTGGTTTCTTGCTGGGCTTTGCCATAGCTCTTTGATTAGAGCACAAAGACGAGGTTAGCACAACAACTGAATATATGATTGAAAGCAGAGATAAAACATTCTTACCCAGGCACAGTCTTGAAGATTCGGACGTGAGTCCCCGTTGAGTCGCCAGAGGAGGAATGAGATGTTCCCTGATAATTTGAATCGTAAGGATTAAGAGGTTGTCAAAAAAGATCGGCCTTGGGATAAGTTAAGTCGGAATTTGTTGAGACTGCTGGACGACGCTTGCGGGGAGCTGGAGTGTTTGGTAAGCCGTAGGAAAGGATCCCGCTTCCGTTGTTCCGGGTTGTGCGGTGAGCTTCATATTGCTCCTTCTTCAAAATAAAGTTGGGATCCAGATAAGCCAAAGGATGAGAAAACCTTACTTTCCGGCTTGCTTGGCGAGTTTTCTGTTTTGGCAGAGATTCTGAGCCAGAGGAAAGAACAATTACCTCTTCGTCACCCACACGGCTGGCTTCTGCTTTATCCTAATAATAGTCATCGTCAATGAGATGTACCAAAAATGAGCCAAGAGAATCAAGTTCTACCTTTGACTCATCATCATCACCGTCGTCATCCAAGTTTAGTAACTCAGAGGGGTCGTTCTTCTTCTTGGCAGGTTTTTTGGTAACCTTGGTCTTGGTTCGGGTCTGCTTGGCTGTCTTATCCTGCAGCTTCTTCTTCCAAAAAGGAAAATCGTCCTATCGAGATCAGATGATCATAAGTGGACAGTGTTTATGAAAACATGATTCAAACTGGAACATGGTGTGCAACACTTGTAGTTGGCGGCTGGTTGAAGGTGTAGTAAGGAATAAGTCCGGTTTAACTGCATTCTGCCCAGCTTTCATTCAACCAAGGCTTGGTCACTTGATTAATTTTTGCATCAGATAATTGGATTTTGCAGTGGCGTCGGGGATCTTTCAAGTTGCCGGTGTACTCACACATTAAGCCGGGGCGGCGGCTTAAGGGAAGGATCCTCCAGGAGACCCACCACCGAACAAGGTTGATGCCGGTTAAGCCATTAGCCATGAAGGCTCTGATCTTTGAAAAAGTGGGTGCATACATGGCTCGTTCCTTCATGCTGATCCGCTATGGGAGCTGATGTGTGTTGCTGAGCCCGTGTTCACGGTAGCACGGCAGGGCCCTCTGGAGTGTATCTTGGCAATAGAACCAAGTCTGGTTCCAGTCCTTGGGATGACTGGGCGGCTTGGCATATGGGAAGGTGGCCTCTTTCCATTTCTGAATTGAAACTACACCTAGCTCCAAGCTGGGCCCGTCGGTGAACTCCGTCTGCCTGTTCAAATAATAAAATTCCCTGAATAGTTCGACAGTGGGTTCCTCTTCAAGATAAGCTTCACAAAAGACTTGGAAGTTGCAAATGTTGGAGACAGAATTGGGCCCAATGTCTTGAGGATGAAGTTGGAAGAATTGTAGCACATCCCGAAAGAATTTTGAGCCAGGCGGGGTAAACCCCCGGATCATATGATCAGTAAAAACAATTACTTCTCCTTCATTGGGTTCATGAGGATTTTCGGTGCCTGGGACCCTCTAGTGGATGTCGTCTTTCTTGGCTAAGACGTCAGTTTCAACAAAATTGTTCAAATCTTCCTCGGTGACCCGTGATGATACCCAGTTGCATGTAGTGAATGTCTTAGTCATTGTTGATGATGATCTGAAAAGAAAATTTTGCCGATTTATGATTATGTTGTTAAGCCGGCCATTGGTTCAAGGGTAAGAATTATAAACATGTAGTCTGATAAACCAGAGGATAGTGTGAGAGTTATGCAAGGCAATCTATGGTGGCTTAAGAGGGGACTAATGGAACCTGGCGGGTTATGGCTTATGAGTTAAGCCGCCTACACAACTATCAGTTTTCAGATCTATAAGTGAAGAATTGTAAGTGTTGGACAAACATTTTTCACAGATCGGCGCTATAATTTAGGATCTACAGCAGTTCAGATAATGAAGAAAAAATTTAACGTAAGTGGTGGCAGCAGGATAGTTCACGAGCTCAGATGAGATCTCTTATGGAGGGGGGGTGGTCAAACATAAAAAATGAGTGCTAAAAATGATGTCACGCAAGATGAGCACTAAACTCAGATCAAAACTACAAAAGACAGGGAGGAACAAAGAGGAACGGAGATGAACTCTGAAGAACTCGAGTAAACCCTAATGCAGATCTATGGTGAGGAAAGAGGAAGGCTTACCGGGGTTGTTGGACAGCGGAGGCACGCGAGGAGCTCTGGTGTGTTGAGGTTGATGCATTGGCTGAGGTTGAGGCAGAGGACGAAGGTTGACGGTGGCGGCGGAGCTCGGGCGCTTGAGGCATTGTGAGGAAGAGGACGAAGACGAGGAAGCAAGGGGGAAAATGAAAAGGACCCCTATCCCTATTTATAAGGCAGTGGATGGATGACATGCGTGGGAATCGAGGAGGTTGAAAAAATGATTATGTGATAGCGTAGATGCCTCGATTCTCGGGAGGTTCATTAAAAATGAAGATATTATGAGATTTGGGCCTCGTGTGATATTGATGTGAGATGACGTCACGGCGGGTTAACACAATTCTGAGAGCTGACGTCATGGCGGGTTACATGATTTCATAAGGTTTGTGAGTGAAGGATTTTTCTAAGTCAAGTGTTGAAGATAAATATGAATAAGTTCACATCAACCTGGGGCCTAATGTTGGGGATATGACTATTGGGTATGACCCGCCCAGGAGGGGCCGGGTCATACCACTAGCGGTTCATAACGAGAAGGCCCAAGAAGATGTTGAAGATGGCAGCTCATGAAGCAAGCTTACTGAAGGCCCAAGACCCGGAGGAGACTTGAGGCCCACGGGCATAGACCGCCATATGTTTAACTTGTATGTTAAGGAAGGTTTAGTTCTGTTAGTGAGCCGGACACGTTGTGTATGAGCCAGCCGGGACTCTATAAGCCGCCGGGAATCAGCCTGTGTATATAAAGGGGTGACCCGATGGCGGGTTAAGGAAGGAAACAAGAAGTCGAGAACTAGGTCAAGCATATTTGCTCCCTAGTAATTGAAACCCAAGCAATACAACCTAAAGCAGGAGTAGGCATTTACCTCGTTGCAAGGGGCCGAACCTAGATAAACTCTATGTGTCCCTTGTCCCATTTTAACCCCTTCAAGCTAACTACGTTGCGATGGCTCCACTCCTAAGTCCTAATGCTAGGACATGTGTCATGACAATTCCGCGACAGAGTCGGTACTTTCGTGCATATCAATCAAAGTATCCCAAATTTCCTTTGCATTCTCAAGACGGCTGATTTTGTTGAATTCTTCGGGGCACATTCCATTGAAGAGGATATCGCAAGCTTGAGCATTGTACTGCAACATCTTCAATTCTTCTGCGGTAGCTTCACGATTCGGTTCTCTCCCATCGAAGAATTCACCTTGCAAACCAATACACACAATGGTCCAAACGGTGGGGTTATGTCCAAGAATATACATTTTCATCTTATGTTTCCAACTAGCAAAATTAGTACCATCAAAGTAAGGGACCTCCACGGTGGTAATTTCCCTTGCTAGACACCATACTCTCCTAGGTTGTGAAACCAAGGCTATGATCACCATAGCTATGGAAATAAAGGCAAATGGAGACCAAAGATCTGATACCACTTGTAGGATCAAAAGTATGTCCAGAGGGGGGTGATTAGACTACTTGACCAAATAAAAATCTACCCTTCTCCCAATTCGAAGTCTTGGTAGATTTTAGCAACTTAGCACTAGTCAAGCAATCAACCTACACATGCAAATCTAATAGTATATCAACGGAATGTAAATCATTGCATATGAAGGTAAAGGGGAGGAGTTTGGAGGGGGAAAACGCAATGTAGACACAGAGATTTTGGCGTGGTTCCGATAGGTGGTGCTATCGTACATCCATGTTGATGGAGACTTCAACCCACGAAGGGTAACGGCTACGCGAGTCCACGGAGGGCTCCACCCACGAAGGGTCCATGAAGAAGCAACCTTGTCTATCCCACCATGGCCATCGCCCACAAAGGACTTTCCTCACTTGGGTAGATCTTCATGAAGTAGGTGATCTCCTTGCCCTTACAAACTCCTTGGTTCACCTCTACAATCTTGACGGAGGCTCCCATGTGACACCTAACCAATCTAGGAGACACCACTCTCCAAAAGGTAATAGATGGTGTGTTGATGATGAGCTCCTTCCTCTTGTTCTTCAAATGATAGTATCACAAACACTCAACTCTCTCTCACAGATTTGGCTATGGTGGGAAGATGATTTGAGTGGAAAGAAACTTGGGGAAGGCTACAGATCTAGATTCTTGTGGTTCTATTGGAATGTCTTCGTCTCAACACATGAGTAGGTGCTTCTCTCTCAGAAAATGAATGCTGGAAGTGTAGGCACGTTCTGATGGCTATCTCCACAAATGAAGAGTGGGTGGAGGGGTATATATAGCCTCCACAAAAAATCTAACCGTTACACACAGATTCCCAAACTCAGTGAGACCGAATGGTGAAACTCGGTCAGACCGATTCGATTCAAAATGTAAATGTTAGGCTTTTCGATGGGACTAACATGATCAACTCGGTGGGGCCGATGTGCTAGGGTTAGGGCATAATTTGATCTCGGTGAGACCGATCACATGAACTCAGTGGGACCGATTTCAGTAATTGGCAAATAGAGAGTGGGTCAGCCAAACTCGGTGGGACAAATCGCTCATTTCGGTGAGACCGGTTACGAAAAGGAAACATGGAGTTTGCATTGCGAACTCGGTGGGTGTCGGTGTCAAAACCGGCTGATCTCGGGTAGGGGGTCCCGAACTGTGCATCTAAGGCTAATGGTAACATGAGACAGGGGACACAATGTTTACCCAGGTTTGGGCCCTCTCGATGGAGGTAATACCCTACTTCCTGCTTGATTGATCTTGATGATATGAGTACAAGAGTTGATCCCCCACGAGATCATAGAGGCTAAACCCTAGAAACTAGCCTATGATTATGATTGTTCTTGTCCTACGGACTAAACCCTCTGGTTTATATAGACACCGGAGGGGCTAGGGTACATAGAGTCGGTTACAAAGGAAGGAATCTTCATATACGAATCGCCAAGCTTGCCTTCCTCGCAAAGGAGAGTCCCATCCGCACACGGCACGAAGTCTTCTATTTTGTATCTTCATAGCCCAACAGTCCGGCATATGCATATAGTCCGGCTGTCCAAGGACCCCTTAATCCGGGACTCCCTTAGTAGCCCCTGAACCAGGCTTCATTGACGATGAGTCCGCGCGCAGATTGGCTTCGACATTGCAAGGCGGGTTCCTTCTCCGAATACTCCAAAGTAGATCTTGAACATAAGAATAGTGTCTGGCTCTGCAAAACAAATTCCACATACCACTTTAGAGAGTATAATATCCCACGAGTCCAATCTGCTGACAACTCAGGCGTGACATCACACCACGGCCCAGTCTTTATTCGAACCGTTTTTATCCTGCCCCTTCGTATCCCGAGGCGCGGTTTCATTGGCACGTCTTCTCAATTCAGAGATCGTGTCCCCTTATCACAGGATTCTCATCAATGCGGGTATGGGTAACCCAACCATGTCATTCGCACGTCGTTTGGGAAATAAGCGAGCTTTAGGGCAAGTGGGGAGGCGTATGATTTTTACTGCCTTTATAAAGGGATAATGATTCCCCTCTTTCACCCACACCTTCTTCTTCCTCTGCTCATTCATTCTCGAGCTCCAGCGCCCAAGCACCCATCTTTGCCGCCCAAAAAGCACTCCAACCATGTCTGGATCCGGAGTGCAAGGCAAGTGGAGAGCCTCCTCCGTCAAGGAGAAGTATATCAAGAAACTCTTGGAGGCCAGATACCTGGCCAAGAAGATCGCACACCGTCTCCCGGCGGCAGGACAGATCGTCCCTACTCCGGAGCGCCACGAGAGGGTTGTATTCCTCCCTCACTTCATCCGTGGGCTGGGGTTACCCCTCCACCCATTTGTTCGCGGCCTTATGTACTACTACCGGATAGATTTCCATGACATATCCCCCAATTCCTTCCTCAATATCTCGACATTCATCGTCGTGTGCGAGGCCTTCCACCGCATCCCTCCACACTTCGGACAGTGGCTAAAGATCTTCAATGTGAAGCCCAAGTTGGTAGGTGGCGAACACGCCAAGTGCGGAGGCGTCATGGTGAGAAAGATGCCCAATGTCAAATGGCCATCAGGTACATTCAACGAGTCTGTCAAAGGTTGGCAACAACAATGGTTCTATGTTTCCAAGCCACGCGACACCAAATGGGCTGCAGCCTCCAAATTCTGATCCAGCGCCCCACTGCGGCTCATGTCCTGGCCCGAAAAGGTTGTAGACTGGTCTTTGTCAGACGAGCTGACGACACTCCAAGCGCGTATCAGGGGCATGGAGGACAAGAATATCAAACTTGCCAATGTGGTCCAGGTGATGCTAGCTCGTCGGATCCTTCCATGTCAACGCCAGACTTGCAATCTATGGGAGTTTGATCTGGCCAAGCACCAAACCTTGCTAGAGTTCTTCGGCATGACGCACGAAGGCATCTGGAAGGTGCTATTCAAGACCGGCAAGTCATGGACGGATACCATCGAGGACCGCGGGCACAAATTTTCCCGCCCGCAAGTTCGGTAAGTCTTTATATGTTATCAAGGTGTATCCTTTATTTGTATACCTAGGGGAAAACACCTAATATTTCCCTAACGATTCTCCCAGGGCTAGACGAAGAAGGCAGAGCGGATCTACTGTCCGGCTTTGCTGCCTGAAGAACAAGCCGGCCCACTTCTGATGAAGATGCTGGTCCCGGCGCCATATAAAGTGCCGAAGAAGAAGGCCAAGAAGGAGGCCAAGGAGACTAGGGGCGGGCTCCGCCGCAAGGGTACTTCGGACGTGATGTCCGAAGACACCGAGGCCCACTCCTCCGCCGAAAAAGACGAGGAAGAGGAGGAGGAAGAAGAGGAAAGGCAGTCCCCCCTCTGAGGGGGAGAAAGAAGAGGACGGCCTCCACACGTTTGGAGGCCGAAACGTCTAAGAAGGGGAAAACTTCCTTTCCAGACGAATCCACTGCAGCCACCGACCCCAGCCAGGAGTGGGAACCCAGGGTCAAGCCCCTGGCCAAATCGTGAGTACAAAGAAACCCGGACACATCCATATATCCAGTCTCACTTTTACATAGCATTAATGTATTGAGTCACACATTCTGCAGTCCAGCCGGGTCCGACATCGAGCGATCTTCGTCAGAAGATTCGTTAGACCCGGATGCGATGGACAGCGAGACCGTCCCAACGGCCTCCTCCCCCAAAGGCATGGACAACATAGAGGTGTCGTCCCAAAGGGGCCCAGGCCAGGGCAAAGCTCAGGAGACCGTTGAGGCGGCGCCGGAGGGTCAAACCTCGGTAGCCGGACACATGGGGGAGCATACCCCCATGGATGCTTATGGCAGGGCCGTCCTTAATTCGGCCCCCAACTAGAGACAATTGTGGGGACCAATACGGCTCCAAAATCAGGCCAGCAACCTTCTTCAACAGAAGGTGGTGCGCCTATTCCACCGTGAGCTTAGTCCACCCAAAGGTGCTGGATACTTTGTTGGCGGCGCTGCAAAGCGCTTCCATTATTGAAGAGGACTGTACCCTTATGGGTGCGGTGATTGAGAAGGTCCAGTCCGCCAAAAGCGGGCTGACCGAAGCTTGCACCAGCCTACTAATCGGCTTTGAGGTAAGTAATGAAGTAAAAAGAATGTCACAATATAGATACTAGCCCCTGATACACTATTCGGTGTTCGAAAAGAAAGCCGGATAGAGGATCAAATATATTTCGCAGGAGACTAATTAGGAAATACCTATGTGAATGATCAGGCGTCGTTATTGACGGCAACCTCTCATACTGCGGAGGTCTCCGGGCCAAGTAACCAAGCAATTGGAAGATAACCAATGTATGGGATAACTTTGTTTGTATTTAAATACAAGTCAATAGTTATTTTAACTAAAAAATGTCATGATATGTATTATGAGCGGTGAAAAAAGTCTAGGCTCTTAAGAAGGCAGTAGTCGAGGCCGAGAAGAATGCGTCCAAGGAGCAGGCCACTCATGAAAACTATGAGGCCCGGGTCATTGAAGTTCAACAAGAGCTCCAAGAAGCTATAAATAAGTGCGAGACCTTGGAGCAGAGTATAACGGATAAAGAGTCCGAACTCACCAAGGCTCGTCAATCCCCACACGATTCCCGGGTTGAAGCCCAAGCCGCCTTCCAAGAAATCCAGGAGGCCAGAAAGATCGCAGCGGGTAAGGCCTTTATTATGCAGAGCAAATATGGGAAGGAAAGATTTCGTTTACTAACCCAGATTCGGAGTTCTCCAAGGGTGTTTGAGGATCTGCCGTGCAGCGTGTCTGACGCGGCACAATTCTACCGAGCCTAAGAGGGGAGCTGTATGGAGAAGTTGTTCTGGTCGCAATATCTTGCGCCAGAATATCCAGTACCCTTTACCGATCAGCTGAAGCAGCTGGTCGAGCTGCATAGGGCGGCAGAACTAGCCCTGAAGGATTTGATTATCCGGCTATGGCCTGCCGAAGCGATTCCCAGTAGTTACTTCAGACTCGTGAAGCGGCTAGTTAGTGCCTACCCTCGGCTTGACGCCATCAAGCGGTCGGTCTGCATCGAAGGTGCGCGAATGTCCTTTGCCCGCATCAAGGTACATTGGGCCAAGATGGATGCCGTGAAGCTGATGACTGAAGGACCGCCTGGAGGGAAAGAGCATCGCAAACCCGAGATGTATTACGACAGTGTCCTGGAGGGATCCCACCTTGTGGCGGAACAACGTGTCAAGGATATTATATTCCCATGAATATATGCATGTTATCTGGTGCTGTAATATGAAACAAGGTCGTTATGTAAAATAATGCTTGTTATTTGAATTTTTACCTCTTGTGCGGTCGTTTTTAAATTAATTCTGAGAGTTAGCCAGTCGTCGACTTCTGCCCCCACGAATGAAGTACGGGGGTGTTTGGGATAAATCTAAACACTCTTTACTCCAGATTTTTGGTCCTTAAAGGAGGTGTTTAGCACGACGAACCAGACAATCGGACTATAAGGCTTTAGCACCATCACTTAGCCATAGGAGTTTGACAAAAGAAAGCTAGGCGCAGCCCCTAGTGTTCGGAAGTCCAAACTTGGGGTATTGTAAAACACCTGATCAAAAAAAAACCGATCCGTCACACGATGCATTAGTTATCGCATAATGTGAAAGAAATCGCTAAAGATTTTGTGACCTCTCGAACAGCTGACCAGCTCTCACCGCATCATGACAGTCAGTTTTCGGCTTTCTCTAATGAGGTGCTCGTCCGGAAGAACCGAGACACAATCGCAGTAGTTCTCCCTTTACTACCCTAGCCAATATAGCGGAACGTAAGGTAGCAAGCACAGGAGCCGGGCAACCCAACTGTTTACCAAAGACATGATTTGGAGCCAATGCATATAATGCTATAAGTTCGGGGTGCCGAACTGTACTGTAAAAGTGTTCGGACTTTCTTGCCGTGTTATGGGGTACAATGAATCCCCTGGTGAATTAAGGCGTACTAGAATGTACGGGTGCAATAGATAATAAATAAACAGACAAGGAAAAAATTAAGTAATAAGCTGACGCTGTAATTTTTTGTTGTTGTAATTTGATTAATACGTCAAGGTGTATGTGTACAAGTAGTGCAATAAGCGAATAAGGCTATTTAACATGCCACGACCAAGATCGAGCTGCGTGCGGGTATTTAAAACAGGTATGACGATCATTAGCAGAGACCACCTAGGTATTCCCTTGTACGTCCAAGCCCCTAGCTTTCTTGGTGTATCCGTCCCACGATGGATCCGGTGATCAGGCTTATCAGAAAAAGCCTCGAGAGGAGAAAAAACCTGAAAGAAAGAGAAAGAGTGAAGGTATGCAGATCCGGGAGTGGTTGAGCCGCATTGTGGACCGCGGTCTAGCCGTGCCTCCACCCGGGCCCATGGTATTTTAAGTGCGTAGTTTTGTACGCACGGCACGAATTTCACCGCTTGATTGGGGCTGGGACGAAGGCCGGGTTGCTAGATGAGCTCTAGACGAGCCGGACGGTCCTGCTACAGAGTATCTCGGAATCGCTTGATGGTGTGCGGGGGCTTTATTGCCAAATTGAGGTTTTTCCTAAGAAGGCTGCTCTGTACTTCTGCTGCAAGGGCCACGGTGTGCTCCTCCATACGGAGGGAGCGCTCCGTATTTCCATTGACTGTTATAACACCGCGAGGTTCGAGCATCTTGAGCTTAAGGTAGGTATAGTGCGGCACCGTGTTGAAACGAGCAAATGCGGTTCATCCAAGCAGTGCGTGATAACCACTGCGGAAGGGGACGATGTCGAAGATTAATTCTTTGGTTCAGAATTTATCCGGGGATCTGAAGATCACTTCCAGTGTGATTGAGCCGGTACAACAGGCCTCTACACCTGGTATGACACCTTTAAAGGTGGTTTTGGTGGGCTTGATCCTTGAGGGATCGATATCCATTTTGCGCACTGTATCCTGATAGAACAGGTTCAGGCTGCTACCACCGCCCATGAGGATGCGTGTGAGGTGGAATCCATTAATGATAGGGTCGAGCACCAGTGCGGCTGAACCGCCATGACGGATACTGGTCGGATGGTCCCTTCGATCGAAAGTGATCGGACAGGAGGACCACGGGTTGTATTTTGGGGCGACTGGCTCCATCGCATAGACGTCCCTTAGTGTGCGCTTCCGCTCCCTTTTGGGGATATGGGTAGCATATATCATATTCACCGTTTTAAATTGGGGAGGAAACTTCTTCTGTCCCCCTGTGTTCGGTGGCCGGGGCTCCTCGTTGTCATTGCTTTGCGATCCCTTTTCCTTGTTTTCGGCATTTAACTTGTCGGCCTTTTTAAAGACTCAACATTCTCTGTTGGTATGATTGGCTAGTTTAACAAGGGTGCCGTGGATTTGACATGGACGATCGAGTATGCGGTCCAGACTGGACGGGCCTGGATTGTTTCTATTAAATGGCTTTTCCCGCTGACCAGACTTGGAGCCACTGAATTCGGCATTGACGGTCGTGTCTTTAGAGTTATCGCCAGTATTTCAACACTTGTGTCTACTGCGTTGGGGCTTGCCGTTACTGTCTCTGGCTTCAGAAGTGCCAGGTTTACTTGATGTGCTATTGCTACGAGCTAGCTAGCTTTCCTTGCCTGCACAAAAGCGGGTCATGAGCGTCGTAAGGGCTGCCATGGACTTCGGCTTCTCTTGGCCGAGGTGTCGGGCGAGCCACTTGTCATGTATGTTATGCTTAAAAGCCGCTAGGGCTTCGGCATCCGGACAGTCGATGATTTGGTTCTTTTTAGTTAAGAACCGAGTCCAGAATTTCCTGGCTGACTCTCTGGGCTGTTGGGTAATATGACTTAAGTCATCGGCATCCGGAGGTCGGACATAAGTTCCTTGGAAGTTTCCAAGGAATGCATTTTCCTGGTTCTTCCAACTGCCAATGGAGTTTTCGGGCAGACTGTTCAACCTGTGCCGAGCTAGTCCCTTGAGTTTTAGCGGGAGATACTTGATGGCATGGAGATCATCGTCGTGGGCCATATGTATATGGAGAAGGAAGTCCTCGATCCATACTGTGGGATCTGTTGTTCCATCATATGATTCAATGTTTACGGGTTTAAACCCTTCTGGGAATTCATGCTCCATTACTTCATCCGTGAAGCATAGGGGGTGTGCGGCGCCTTTGTGTCAGGCTACATCGAGACGCCGCTCAGATGGAGCCGGTCTGCGGTATTCGGCTCGGACAGGTTGGTATTTGTTATATCCGGCTTAGTGGCCGTCGTTGCGCGTTGGGGCGCACCCCCGTGATCCATAGATCGATCTGGTTTGTCCTGCTCTATTTTCCAAGTCGTACAGCAGGTCATGTGCGTATCCCCGAGCTGTTCTGTTTCTATTTGTTCGGCGAGGCAGTGCTGGGTGGTGTTCGGGCTGAATTGCCGTTTTATCTCGGCCACGCGGTGGTCGGTCAGCCGTATTATGCGCTGGTAGTACTGGCTCCAGTGCCTCATCATCGAATTGAGGTAGCAATTTGCGCTTCGGGTAACTTTTGGTTGGGCATTCGAGTCTGTATTCGTCGGCTGCCAGGACCTCAGTCGATCTATTAGTGAGCAGATCTTGATCAGCTTGAAGCTACTGCTGCTGCTGCTGCTTCTTCAGGCTCTTTGCCGTGGCTATAAGCCGGCGCTTAAAACGCTCCTGCTCGACGGGATCCTCTGGCACGATAAATTCCTTGTCGCCGAGGCTCACCTCATCCTCGGAGAGAGGCATGTAATTGCTGTCCTCCGAGTCGTCGTTCATGGCCTGTTCATCAGGGCTGGCTCGCCTGTCTTCCCGTGCAGCATGTTCAAAACTTGGCTTGGCAGGGTCTTCATTGTCTTCGACATCGTACGGGGTGGTATTTTCTCTTGTGCCGGTATCTCTATTTTTACCATGGCGTGATTTAGAGCGGTGCCGCTGACGTCAGTGCTTTGGCTGCTTCTCAGGAAGTTTATCCTCAACTGGATCCTTTTTGTCATCAGCATTGTCTTCTTTGGGTGTATCCACCATATATATGTCGTATGAAGAGGTGGTTGTCCAGCGCCCTGTGGGCGATGGTTCCTGTTCTTCTCTGGCATCGTCATCCATACCGTCGATGTCTTCGGAGTTGAAATCAAGCATGTCAGTCAAATCATCGACGGTGGCTATCAAGTGGGTGGTGGGTCGGTAAAGAAGTTCTTCATCATCCGCTTCCCACTCAAGCCGGACATAGTTCGGCCAAGAATATCCTAACAAGGAGAGAGACTTTAATGAGTTTAACACATCACCTAGGGGTGAGTGTTGGCAGATGTCCGCATAGCTGAACTCTAAGATCGGCGCCCAGTCAGATTCGATGGGTGCGGATACACGCGGTTTGGAGCCTATGGCCGGAGATGAGTCCGAGGTTCCGATGACATAGGCCTCGTTGGAGGTCAGATCTATGTTCGGCTCTAGCGCCGCTGAGTCTGCGGCCTCTATGGCAAGGTTGAGCTTCCCTTCCTTGGATGGCGCGCTCTGCTCTGGATCTAGGGCCAAAGCGATTATAGGCGCTATCTCCTGCACACAGTCTGATGACAGATTTAGGTCATATTCCTCGTGGCAGCAGGGCGCGGCTGTCATGGGCTCGAATCCGTTGAAGATCAAGTCTCCACGGATGTCGGCGGTGTAGTTCAAGCTTCCAAACCTAACTTGATGGCCAGGGGCATAGCTGTCGATCTGCTCCAGTTGACCAAGCGATTTAGCCCGCAGTGCAAAGCTGCCCAATACAAAAATATGTCCGTGGAAAAAAACTTCACCCTGGACTGCGTTGTTGTAGATGATTGAAGGAGCCATCAAGCCTTACGGTCACGATACAGTGGAACTCTCATTGAAAGCACCATGTCGGTGTCAAAACCAGCGGATCTTAGGTAGGGGGTCCCGAACTGTGCGTCTAAGGCTAATGGTAACAAAGGCGGGGGACACAATGTTTACCCAGGTTCGTGCCCTCTCGACGGAGGTAATACCCTACTTCCTACCTGAATGATCTTGATGATATGAGTATTACAAGAATTAATCCACCACGAGATCGTAGAGGCTAAATCCTAGAAGCTAGCCTATGATTATGATTGTTCTTGTCCTACGGACTAAACCCTCCGGTTTATATAGACACCGGAGGGGGCTAGGGTTACATAGAGTCGGTTACAAAGGAAGGAATCTTGATATCCAAATTGCCAAGCTTGCCTTCCACACAAAGGAGAGTCCAATTTGGACACATGACGAAGTCTTCTATCTTGTATCTTCATAGCCCAACAGTCCGGCATATGCATATAGTTCGGCTGTCCGAGGACCCCTTAATCCGGGACTCCCTCAGTGGGACCGAGCGATCATTTCAGTGAGACCGAAAAGTTATGAAGGGAAACAGAGAGTTTGCAATCCCATCTCGGTGACACCGAGATCCCTATCGGTGAGACCGAAGTGATTAGGGTTTGTGGCAGTGGCTATGACAAATGAACTCGATGGCACCGGATAGATCAAATCTATGGGGCCGAGTTTTACTTTAGGTTTAAAACATGTGTGGATATGAGAAAGTGGTTGAAGGTTTTTTGGAGCATATCACTAAGCATTTTGAGCAAGTAAACCATTAAGCAACACCTCATCCCCTTTTAATAGTATTGGCTTTCCTATGGACTCAATGTGATCTTGGATCACTTAAATGAAAATGTAGAGTCTTCAGCTTTTTGCCAATATGTGTCCAAAGCATTTTGAGGGGTCCACATCTCTAGTCCATGCCATGCCAATCATTGAACTTTCTGAAATGATCATCTTGAAAGAGTATTAGTTCAATGAGCTATATGTTCTTAAGAATTACCAAAACCACCCAGGGATTAGTTGCACTTTCAGCGGTTCTCCCACCCGCCTATCCTCTGGGGCTCGCCGTCTGCCTGGACGTGGTTGAGGGTCAGAAGAGGCCATTGAGACATTGTCAGGGTCTTGATTCTGCTGCGCTCACGCTGTCTTCCATGGTGGGGACTGCACCGTGCACTACAAAAAAAGACACATCTGTGACATTTTGGGCCAAAAGAAAAAAATTCTGTCATACTTATGACACTTCTATGACGATAATTGTGACAAAACCCGGTATCATCATAGATGTGGTGAGCTCCTACTTCTATGACAAAAAATCATGACAGAAAATGGGCTTTTTGTCCTGGGCGGGCCGGAGACGCAGCTGCATTTCATTCTTTGGGCCATCCATGACGGAAAAAACCGTGGTAGAAGCGAGGGCAAGGAAAATTTCGGAGAGTTCCTGGTTATGGTGGGTGGTCGGGGGCCGAGCGATGCGTGTTTCTCTCGTACACGTACGCGTGTGTGTGCGAGGCATTGGATCTAACAGAACCCGACCAAGGCATTGGGCTCTAACTGAACCAGAGCGATCACACTACAAGCTACGCGTTACTGAACCCGAGCGATCGATCAATGGCTGTTAACTGAACCCGATCGAGTGATTCCTTCGCTACTGTTGCTAACTGAAGCCGATCGATGCTGCCTCTGGATGAACAGTGAGTGTTGTGGGGGGGTGGATGAACAGTGAGCAGTGGGGGTGGATGAATAGGTCCCCGTGGTGTTGCCTCTGGATGAACATGACCTCGATTGATCGAGCCGGTTGGGGCTGGATGAATAGGACCCCATGGAGGGCTGGATGAACAGGACGACCCCGTGGATGGCTCGATGAACAGTAGACGTCGGAAGGGTGGATGAATAGTAGCCCGTGGAGGTGTGGTTGAAAAGGAGCCCGTGGAGAGGGGTGGTTGAACAGTAGCCGGTGGAGTAGCGCACGGTGGAGGCTGGATGAACAGGAGCCCGTGGATGAACAGTCGCAGGTGGAGGCTGGAGGAGGTTGACGATGGATGAACAGTAGCCCATGGAGGCTGGAGGAGGTCGACGGTTGAGGGAGTCCTGGATTAGGGGGTATCCGGACAGCCGGACTATATACTTTGTCCGGACTGTTGGAGCGTGAAGATACAAGACTCAAAACTCCGTCCTGTGTCCGGATGGGACTCTCCTTTTCATGGAAGACAAGCTTGGCGATCCGGATATTATATTTCCTTCCTTGTAACCAACTCCATGTAAACCCTAGCCCTCTCCGGTGTCTATATAAGCCGGAGAGGTTGGTCCTTAGAGGGACGATCACAATCATATTCATCATAGACTAGCTTCTAGGGTTTAGCTTCTACGATCTCGTGGTAGATCAACTCTTGTACTACTCATATCATCAATATCAATCAAGTAGCAAGTAGGGTTTTACCTCCATCGAGAGGGCCCGAACCTGGGTAAACATTGTGTCCCTTGCCTCCTGTTACCATCAGCCTAAGACGCACAGGTCGGGACCCCCTACCCGATATCCGCCGGTTTTGACACCAACATTGGTGCTTTCATTGATAGTTCCTCTATGTTGTCGCTGCAAGGCTTGATCGCTCCTTCAATCATCAACAACACGGTCCAGGGGGAGACTTCTCTCCCCGGACAGATCTTCGTGTTCGGCGGCTTCGCACTGCGGGCCAATTCACTTGGCCAACTGGAGCAGATCGACAGCTACGCCCCTAACCACCAGGTCAAGCTCGGAAACCTAAACTACATGGATGATATCCACGGAGACTTGATTTTCAACAGATTCGGGCCTGTGTCAGGAGCGCCGGACAGTCGCGATGAGCATGGCTTTGACCTACTGTAGGACAATGCTCGGGATGTCGCCCCTGCGGTAGCCCCGGACCTAAATCCCGAGCAGACTGTGTTGCCTAAGGACGGGTGGATGGATCCCGCCCCGCAGGTCGCACACTCATCGGCGGTTGAGCCGAATACAGGCCTCACCCCCAAAGAAGCCTGTGACACTGGACCCCCGGACTCGTATCCGGCTGTAGGTTCCAGTCCGCGCGCTCCTGAGCCCGCCGAACCTGGTTGGCTCCTGTAATGGAGTTCACCGCAGCGGATATCTTCCAACACTCGCCCTTTGGCGACATGCTGAACTCGTTAAAGTCTCTCTCTTTGTCAGGAGACTCTTGGCCGAACTATGTCCGTCTCGAGTGGGAAGCAGGCCATGAAGGAATTCGTTGCCCACCCACCACCCACTTCATTGCCACGGTCGAGGACTTAACCGACGTGCTTGACTTCGACTCCGAAGACATCGACGGTATGGACGACGATGCAGGAGAAGAACAGGAACCACCGCTCAAGGGGCGGTGCACAGCCACCTCATCATATGACATATATATCTATTCTGCTAATATGAGCAGAATAACTATTCTACACACCACTTCGGCACTGCACGCTCAAACAGAAGCGCACTGCATCATTTTGACGACGAGCACTTCAATAGAGACTAGTGAACTTCTCGTCGGAAAAAACTGCACGCGTTATTTTTTCGGTACTGTTTTCGCTCTAATTTTTAACCGTTTATCGGAATGAGGCATGTAATATACCATTGAAAAGCTATGGATTAGGCGCAACTTTGACATGTTGAACACTTTTCGAGATTCCACACGGTTTAAGAGCAGTTTTGAAAATAGTGCGGCGGAAGACGAGTGGCAGCGAGCGTTTTTTCGTGTTTTTTCTAAACCCTTGTCGGAATGAAGCAAATGATACGCCGTTGGATAGATATCGTCGAGGCGCATCTTTTTCATATATAAATCTTTCTCTATTTCGTTACGGTTTAAGAGCAGTTTCAAATTTACTAAATCGCGGAACTCTGTTTTTTCAAAAAAATTGAAATTTTCGGTACTGTTTTCGCTCCAGTTTTTCAACCGTTTGTCTAAACGAGGCGTGTGATATGCCGTTGGAGAGCTATAGACAAGGCGCAACTTTCATATGTTGAAATGGTTTTGAGATTCCTTACGGTTTTTAGTTAATTTTGAAAATCGTGCGGCTGACTTCGAGAGGCAGCGGCTGTTTTTTCACGAATTTTTTACGAACGGCTGGTCGGAATGATTCAAATAATATGCCATTGGAAAGATATCGACGAGACGCAACTTTTTCATGTAGAACACTCTCTCTAATCCCTTACGGTTTAAGAGCAGTTTCGGTTTTACCGAAAAGCGGACATTCTGTTTTTCACGACACCCAAATGGACGTGGGTACTTCATCCGACTGAAAACCGCACTGCAACGGAGGAAAAACCGCACTGCGTCACACGGGTAAGAGAACTGCATGGTTTCTTTTTTGTGGGACGTAAATTTTTGAAGACGAGGAAGAAAACCGCACTACTTTTAGACTAAAAACCGCACCGCATCAGGTGGACTAGCAGACTGCATGATTTTTTTCATGGGACATAAATTTTTGAAGACAAGGAAGAAAACCACACTGCTTTTAAACTGAAAACCAATTGTTTCATGTTTCACTTTTTTATGAAACATGAACACACCGTACCTCGTGGAATGAGCGAAGTGCATATGAGAGGGAAAGTGAACATCTACACAAATCAAAGTGGATTGAATGGATTTTTTGACGTTTTCAAACTACGTTTTATCAAATATATTTAAACTGAATTATCGAGGCTAGTGTACTGCATTGTTTTGCAAAATGCATTTGTAAGTTTGCACGGCTGAGGTTAGTAAACTGCGCTATTATTTTTCATTTCTTTCTTTCTCATCTTTTAAGGAATGCTCCCTGACTACTGAGAGGAGGTAAGTGTACTCCATCAACTTTTCTTCCAAAAAAATTCTACGACACACAACAACAGAGTGAGCTGCATAAAAAAATCGACTTTTTGCACTTTGGCAACATAGTGAATGTCTGGGAAAAAGAAAATCACTGCAGCAATCAAACAAGTGAGCTGCATTTCAAAAAAAGTATTGTTTTGTTTTCTTCAATGCACGTTCCTGGGAGAGCTGTGATTGGTGGGTCTATGGGCTAAGAGACAGGGCTGCAATGCTTCTCTTTATCCAGAGTACAAACACAAAGAAATCACAATGACGAAGGACTTAAAAAATAAATTCATAATTTTGCCCGTGAAATGCAAGCCGGTGCTTGTGCACTGCATGTCCAACCCCCGCAGCACTGCACCTGCGCACCAATGGGACTACAACCAAAAAATGAAATACGCAAAAATGTCAATTCTGAGCAAAATACGCACAAATCAAACACCTTCGCGGACTGAACACACATGGCCGCCGCACTGCATGTTGTAGCTGCCTAGAGTGCACGCTGCTACTGCTGCCTGGAGTGCACGCTGCTGCTGCTGCCTGCAGTGCACGCCGCTGTTGCCTGCAGTGCACGCTGCTGCTCCCTGTAGTGCATGCCGTTGGTGCCTGCAGTGCATGCTGCTGCTGCCTGCAGTGCATGCCGCCGTTGCCTGCAGTGCATGCCGCTGTTGCCTTCAGTGCACGCCGGCAAAGGTAGCTGGAAGAGGGGTCACCACCCTCTGTCGGATCTTCTGTCGCTGCTCTGCAAAAACAAAGAGAACTGCACATGCACGAACAGGAGCCGATGAACACTAGCGAACTTCACATGCATGAAGAAAGAACTTGGAGCCACGGATCAGCGAGTAGGTGGGAGAGGCAAGACATGGCCGTGACGGATCTGGTCGTTGGAGGTTTGGATCCGGCCGCGGCGACCGGCAGGAGGTCGTCGGATGTAGCCGGGGCGCCCACTTTTTTTGCAGTAGAGAAGGTAGAATGCGGCGGCCGGATCTAGTAGGACGTCGTCGAGGTTCCGGGGAACAGTCGGTCGCTGGAGTTGGAGGCAGGGCAGCAGGCGGTGCAACGCTGCACCTGCACCAGGAGGCGGTGGGGCTTCCCTATCGCCAGATCCAGAGTAGCCGGTGACGGCGATGATGGATCCAGTGGGGCGGCGCTCTGTGCTGGCCGGGGCGGGCGGCGTGGGTGGTCCTTGGGGCGGGCGGTGCATGGTGCTGGCTGGGACGGGGTGGAGCGGGACGCAGCCCGAGGCGGGCGGCGCGGGTGGTTGCTGGGGCGCCATGCTCGTGGTTATGGGCATGATGGCGCTGGGGCGTGGGTGGTGGTCGGGAGGTGGGCATTGAGGGATAGATGCATGGAGCCATGGAGGCTTGACCGGGGAAGAAAGGTGGGTTCGGTGGGGTGGGGTGCGTGGGGCTTGCCGGCTGGGGTGG
>NC_041391.1:272141070-272146642 GCF_002162155.2 Triticum dicoccoides
CTTAAGGGTGTTATCATAATAGACCCACCCTATATATATATATATATATATATATATATATATATAGAGAGAGAGAGAGAGAGAGAGAGAGAGTAGCACTATTCTAATCACAGGATTAGAATAGTTATTTGGATCACGACGCTCCATATATAGGCGCGATGGGATGTTCCGAAACTCCACAAAACAAAATAGACGCCTCATTTCCCACGGGCGCAGCCCCACCCCCGTGCCCCTCGCACCACCCCACCACCGCCTGACTCCAGCCACCTACCGCCGGCGGCGGCGAGCGGATCCAGCTCCCCGCCAGGTCTGGACGCCCCTTCTTCCCCAGAGCGTCGTCGCCCCGCCGCCTCCACCATCTTCCCCAGCGCGCTGCTGCCATCTTCCCAGAGCGCTCCCCTGCCCAAGGGTCCCACCGCCGGTCTCCTCCTGCAACCCCGCCGACACCCTACCGCCACCGTCCTCCGGACCCGGCTGCCACTCCACCACACGCCTTGGATCCGGCCGCGGCGCCACCCCCCACCGCACGATCTGACCGCCGCCCCCACCGAGGGATCCGTCCGCCGCCCCCACCGCGGGATCCGTCCGCCGCCCCACTGCGGGATTCGGCCGCCGCGATGTCACTGTCCATCTCCCGGTGGTGCCGTGCGGCGCGCCCTTACCTCCCCTGCGGCGCGCCCCTCCCGTCCGGCGTGACCTTCCTTGTAAGCCGCCATGACCTTCCCTCCCCTCCGGTGTGGCCTGCCCTCTGCTCCGGCGCGCCCTGCTACTCCTCCGCCACAGCTCCATCCCCACCCTCCCTCCCCCGAACATCTTCCTCCTGCTGCATCTTCCTCCTTCTCTCTTCTCCCCACTTCCTCCTCCCATCTCGTCTGATGTATCGACGTCACATAGTCTGTAAAAATTGTAAATCATTTGGTAACTACTGCTACGATGCTAAGTGTGTTTGGGGGTGCAAGGATGTGAAGCACCAGTATTTCTGTTTGATTCCCAGCCTTCTGGACTCGGTGATAATATGCACCCACACACGATGCTTTATTCTGCCGTAGATTTGCCTGACTGAATGTGTTCTCGTATCAGAGCCTCCCTGTCAGTTCAGCTTGTGCTGCTTAATTAAGTTTCTAGGCAAAAAATGCCTTTTGCCTTCGCAGGCTTTTGTCATTGGTGGCAGATACTATTGCCGCCATATGAGGCGTAGGATTATTCGTTTTGCTTTCCATCCCTATGGATTGGTGGGTTCTTTGTGGCTGCTACTTCTCAGAGCTGTACCATCTGAGTGCGTACATGCACTTGGTGTTGATCAGCCCAGGGATTCATTTCATTTCAAAAACTAGCCCTGGCCAAAACCTGATACAAAAGGTTAGATGTTTATTACAAAACCACAAAATTCGGTAAACAAAAAACCCAAGTTCAAATTAAAAACATAGAGCAGTTAAAAATTTGTAAAAACACCGTGTGTGTCTCCGATGACAGCAGATGGATGGGATTGATGGACACAGACGGCGACCACCGGTGCACTCGCAGCCGTGTTTGGACTGCAGCGATGACCGAATCAGACCTTCCCCCGGCATCAGCAATCTTCCTTCTCTTCCTGTTCATCAACGCACGCCGCCGTCCACTTGTGACTCTCCACCCGCTATTGCTAAAGACAAACAGTATTGTACATGAGAATTTTTGTGTATTACTTCCCATGGGAAACTTGCTTATGAGATTTGACCCCAATTTTTTGATTGATTTTGCTGACCTTGAATTCAAAGAGAAAATGTGTATAAAAAAGGGGTGATTTCGAAAGTTCAGGTGTAACGAACAACGAAGTTCAAACCAAAAAAATGTAAACAAAAAAAAGGTTGGAATTCAAAGAATAAAAACTATGGAGTTTCATAAAAAATAGCACGGGAAGTTCGTGTTTCAGAAATTCCGAAGTTCATGTGTAGTACATACAGAAGAAAAATCATCAAATGAAAAAAAACCCGCCGAGGCCATTTCACTAAAAAGCAAAAAATGCATAAAAATGTCACGACAAAATTCTATAAGAAGTTCAAATTTAAAAACCAAAGCAGGTCGACGTTAAAAAAAATGAAGTTTTTAATATCTAGAAGTCAAATTTGGAAGGTCGAAAATTTGAGCAAGAAGTTCAAATAAAAAGGTACTTCAAAAATCTTTATAACGGATTTTCCTCGTTTATAAAAAAAATCAGAGAAGTCCACATTAAAAAATAGGAGCATTTCAAAAATCAGAGAAGTCCAAATTAAAAAAGAGGAGCATTTCAAAAAATCAGAGAAGTCCAAATTAAACATAGGATTTACCTGTTCAAAAAATAAAAAACACAACACCATTTTTTGCACTTTTAAAGACAGCTCATAAACGAAAAAATGGTTGCTAGAAGTTCAAGTGCTCGGCGAGGAAAACTTGAAAAATTCTTCTGAGAGAGATTCACCGTGTAATTTAGATGTCCAAAATACATAAAAATATGTTATTTTTGTGTTTTAAAAAAATTCTCTCAAACCAGAGAGTAGTTCAAATGATAACAATCAGAAGTTCACGTACTACATGGTGTGTATTTCATATAAGAAAAAATACAAAAAAGTGAAACAGGGTGAAGTTCAAATAGAGATGCCCCAGAAGTTCAATTACTTCACGTAGTGCAAAAAACACCACGTAAAAAGTCAGCACGTCAAAACAAGAGTGAAGTTTGAACAAACACGTCCTAGAAGTTCAACTACTTCACGCAGTGCAAAAAAACACGTTAAAAACAGTGTGAAATTCGAACAGACATGCACGAGAAGTTCAACTACTTCATGCAGTGTATTCCCATTCGCGATGAAGGCAGAAATCATGATCTCGTCATTTTCTAATTTACTTCAAAATAGTAGGAAATCATTTGTGTAAGTACAAGTCCTCGGTCGAAAAAAGTTCAAAAAATTATTGTGAGAGAGGTTTGTACAAACGAAATATCATTTGTGTGACATTGACGAATGTATGAGAAAATTACAAACGAAAATACGTCACGGAAGTTCAACGTGAAAACAGCTAGAAGTTCAACTACTACATTGAATGAATTTCAGATTAAAAATTTTTAAAACCGTTGCGAGTATGAAAAAATGATCAACACAAGAAAGTTGCGTGTTTACATTAGCTATCCACCGGTATATTACTTGCTCAATTCTGGTGAGTGTTCCTGTGAGTGGATGGAGAGCTACGGGCAACAAAAGCACATGAAAATCAGAGTGAAGTTCAAGGTTTCATACCGAGAAGTTCAGGCACTTCACGCGATGCATTTTTTAGGAATCTGTTTCGCGATAGAGGCAAAACAAATGATCTCTCCGTTTTTGAAATTACTTGAAAATGGTTGGGAATCAGAGAAAACCGTCAACATGAAAAAGTTTCGCATTTTCCGTAGCTTTTCAACAGTATATTATTTGCCTCGTTCCGATAAAATTTGTAGAAATTAAGGCGAAAATATATTTTCAGCCATTTTCAAAATAAAATTAAAACCGTAGGGAATTAGGAGAAATAATACATAATAAAAAGTTTCGCCTTTCCTCAGCCTTTCCAACTCCGTATCATTTGCTACATTTGGACTTACGGTTAAAAAATTAGCATGAAAATACAAACTCGGTGCAAGTTGTACCGTTTGCTAAATTACTCTTAATCACTTGAAAATTAGAAAAAACTTTGAATGCGCAAAATTTGCGCATTTTCGTAAGCTTTCCAACACCATATCATTTTCCTCAATTGGATTAGCCGTTTAGAAATGGCATCGAAAATACAAACTCGACTGCTCGGTTTGCAAAATTTTACGATTTTCAAAATTACTCTTTATCCATAGGGATTTAGAGAAAACTTTCAACATGTGGAAGGAGCGGTTTTACAACAGCTTTCCAACGCCATATTATTTGCCTCATTCCGATAAACGGTTTAGAAATGCAATCGAAAATACGATTCACGTTTTTTGTATGAAGAAAAAACGGTTTTCAAAACTGCTCTTAAACCGTTTACATTTTGTCAAAAATTTAACTTGAGTCATGATATTGGTGTCCATAGCTTTCCAACGGTATATAGCAAGCCCCATTTGGGCAATGTTGACGAAAGTTCAACCTAGCACAAGGGGAAGTTCAGGTCGAACAACTCAGGCAGTAAAATTACAAAAAAAACGCGAGTTCATCATGACCTGAGTGCAAAATCCGCCTATGAGCGAGATTCCTATTTAAAACGGGTATTTAGTTGCTAAAAATCGTTTGCAGATTACACTAACATCATATAGAACATGACTAAGAACAATAATTCGCGGGGGAAGCCACGGTTGCGAAGATAGCCCGAAGGTCGGGTTCGTACAGAGGGAAGTTCAGGCGCGTGTACAAACAAAAATACGTCACAGAAGTTCAACGTGAAAATAGCATGAAGTTCAACTACTACGCTGAATGAATTTCAGATGAAAAACTTTCAAAATCCTTGTGAGTATGAAAAAATGATCAACACGGGAAAGTTGCGTGTTTACAGCAGCTTTCCATCGGTATATCACTTGCTCAATTCCGGTGAGTGGATGGAGAGCTAGGAGCAGGGAATAGAGATATATGAGGAAAAAAAAGCACGTGAAAAACAGAGTGAAGTTCAAGTACACGTGCCGAGAAGTTCAGGTTCTTCATGCGGTGCATTTTCGAAGAATCAGTTTCGCGATAAAGGCAGAACGAATGATCTCGCTATTTTCGCAATTACTTGAAAAAGGTTAGGAATCAGAGAAAACCATCAACATGAAAAAGTTTCGCATTTTCCGTAGCTTTTCAGCGGTATATTATTTGCCCCATTCCGAGAAAGTATGTAGAAATTATGCCAAAAATACGTTTTTATTCATTTTCCAATTTGACTTAAAACTGTAAGGAATTAGGAGAAACAATATATACAAAAAAGTTTCGCATTTGCTCAAGCTTTCCAACACCGTATCATTTGTTGCATTCGGACGTACGGTTAAAAAATTAGCTCGAAAATACGAACTCGGTGGAACTTGTACCAATTTCTTAATTACTTTTAAACCGTTTCAAATTAGAAAAAACTTTTAACATAAGAAAGTAGCGCTTTTTCACAAGCTTTCCAATGCCGTATTATTTGCCTCAAATGGATTAGCCGTTTAGAAATTACATTGAAAATACGAACTCGGCTGTTTGGTTTGTGAAATTTTAGGATTTTCAAAATTACACTTTATCCAAAGAGAATTAGAGAAAACTTTCAATATGTCGAAGGAGAGGTTTTGCAGCAGCTTTCCAACGTTATATTATTTACCTCATTCCGATAAACGGTTTAGAAATGCGATCGAAAATACGATTCACGTTTTCTGTATGAAGAAAAAACGGTTTTCAAAACTGCTCTTAAACCATTTACATTTTGCCAAAAATTTAACTTGGATCATGATATTGGTGTCCATAGCTTTCCAATGGTATATCGCAAGCCCCATTTGGACACTTTTTAGCTGAAGTTCAACCCAGTACAGAGGGAAGTTCAGGCGCGTTACTCAGGCAGTTCATGTTGTGATCAGAATATTATTCTGATCCCGTGATCAGAATGGTGTTTTTGTATA
>NC_041391.1:272147156-272152147 GCF_002162155.2 Triticum dicoccoides
TATATATATATATATATATATATATATATATATATATATATATATATATATATATATATATATATATATATATGGTGGAAAATCCGAAGAAAACCAATGGCAACGAGGCAATGGAGGATAATCCCTCAGGGAAGAAAGCTAAGCATGGACGTCGTTAACGCGCTCCAAGCCTCCCCACAACAATACTGGCACAGGAGACGAAAACAATCCCGGTAGTGCCAAAGATGAAAACAACCCTGATCAGCCTGCCTTCAAGCAGACCGGACTGGCCACGGTCGGATACTTGGAGAGGAATAACTATATGCCCCCCTCCAAAGACGAGGTAAGCCTCGGCGATGATGAATTTGGCGTGCCTGAGGATCCCGTGGAACAAGTTCGCTTCAAGCGATGACTCATGGCCACTGCAACGAGCCTGCAAAGGAAGCAACAACAGCTCAAAGCTGACCAAGATTTGCTCGTGGACAGTGGACTAAGGTCCTGGCCACCGAGGAATACGGACTCGATCGCCCCAACAAAGGGCACACACGGCATAATCCGCTACCTCAACCTAAGAAGCAGAACCTAAGACACAGACCCCGACGTCAACACACCATTACGGTCCAAGACAATACGAAGGATACACGAGGAGGCATCCTCAAGCCTCGGTGCAATCGTCATAAACGTCAAGTCAGGGAAGTTGGTGCCGAATTCAGCGGTCCTTAATCCGGTCAGCGGAAAAAGAACAGCTCAGGCCCATCCGGCCCAGACAGCATACTCGATCAACCATGTGAAATTCATGGTACCCCAAGAAGGGCGGCCAAGCATACCAATAGAGAATGCAAGATCTTCCAAATAGAACGTCCGATCTTGCACCGGAAACAATGAAGAGAGGTCTCACATAATAAAGGGCCAGTCAAACATGGTGAGGAAAATCCCCTCACAGCACAAAAATATGGCGGATCGTCCCTAATCACATCGACCGTTCGTACAACACCAGCCATAGCAATTTTATTGCACTCACATCTACCCACTAGCCTGGGGGCTCCATTTTACATGAGCCACCACATGCATAAAACTATCAATAACATCTCCTCAAAGATGTAAGGCGCAAAGGACAGATTTTAACTAACCCACCATACTAATGGTTATCTTCGGATCACCAAACAAGTACCACACCGAAGAATAAGTCTTCGGTATCATCCCTTTATATAGTAATTACCATATACTACCGGGACGAACCACGTTGGCTAGAATCAACGAGGTACAACATCAGGCCAGTCCTGCGCGACATAGTCACAGCTATGGGCAAGGTCGAACCCCACCACTAGAGTGGAAATCATACCGCCGCTGAAATAGCGAGTCATGCCCGTTTATCAAATTCTGATTCGGCAGCCGAACACCCGGACACCAATTGAGGAATCCGAACTACTTTATGGCGTGGTTCAGCCAGGCTCCGCTCAGGCACCCGTGGTTCAACCACAACGGTATATGCAGCTGCCTTTAAAGCATTTGTCTTTACAGACTAACTTTGGCGCAGAACAGGACTAGCAACGCGGAATCAGCTCGGGCGCACAAGGCAGGCAGTCCGGATACACCTCAGATCCACACACATCCTCCTTTAGTCCGGCCACGACAGGTTCCGCCCAAAATACTCCTCTTCATAAGCATAAAACGCACTAGTATGCATACAGATGTAATTTTACTACAATGCGTAGACTCAAATAACACTTACCGGCCGTCGTTTTTCAGTGACGCCTCTTTTTCACAAACGGCACCCACGCCTTGTGTTATGCCCGATTATGCCAGGGGCTTCATAGTAAGGCAATAAAGTTCGACCACCTTTTCGGTCGATCGGCACCCCGCACTTATAGAACTATATGCATCAGCTCCGCATCATGTCTTGGGTCATTAGTTGGGTTTGCCCGGCTCCCATGTTTTGGTACCTTACGTACCGCCCCATCGGCTAAGGTAGCGCTGGGAGAACTACTGCGATTGTGTCCCGGTTCTTCCGGACGAGCGCCTCGGTAGAGAAAGCCGAAAACTGACTGTCATGGTACAGTGAGAGCTGGTCAGCTGTTCGAGAGGTTGTAAAATCTTTAAAGATTTATTCCGCATAATGCCATTATAAATGCAAAGTGCGACGGATCAGTCTTCCGATCAGGCGCCGATAGAGCCCCTAGTTCGGCCTTCCGAACAATAGGGGCTGCGCCCACCATACTCCTATTCCTATGGCTAAGTTTGAGATAAAGCCCTATAGTCTGATTGCCTGGTTCGTGGTGAGGAACACCTCCTTCTAAGGACCCAACAATGGGATAAAGAGTGTTCAGGTATGTCCCGAACAACCCCGTACTTTTTGCATGGGGGAAGAAGCCGACGACTGGCCAACTCTCAGGATTCACATACACTAAACAGCCGCACAAGAAGAACAAATTTTCAGGGAAATATAATGTCTTTGGTACACATATCTGCCACAAGGCGGGCTCCCTTTAGTACACCTTCATAGTACAACTCGGGCTAGCGATGCTCCTTACCCTCAGGTGGCCCCTCAGTCATTAGCTTCTCAGCATCAAGCTTCCCCCAATGCACCTTCGCACGGGCAAACGCCATGCGCGCACCCTCTATACATACCGATCGCTAAATGACATCAAGCCGGGGGTAGGCGCCAACAATCCGCTTCACGAGTCCAAAGTTACTGCCTGGAATTGGCTCCGCAGGCCACAGCCGGACAACCAAGTCCTTCATGGCTAGTTCAGCCGCCTGGTGCAGTTCGACCGGCTGCTTCAGCTTGACCAGCTGCTTCAGCTGATCGATAAAGGGCACCAGATAATTCGGCGCCAAATACTGCAACCAGAAATCCTTCTCCGCAGACTTCTTCTCCTCGGTCCGATAGAATTGGGCGGCATCTGATATGCTGCGAGGCAAATCCGCAAATGCCCCTGGAAAAACAAGAATTCAGCTTATCGCTTAGAGTTCCTCCGATTATCATGTAAAAATGGCCATGAATACAAAAGGCCTTACCAGCCGCAACCTTCCTGGCCTCCTGAATGTCCCGCAAAGCACCTCGGGCTTCTTCCAGAGCATCCTCCGTGGCTTGGAGAGCTTGGGCGAGTTCAGATTCTTTCCCTACTAGACTCTGCTCCAAGCCCTCGCTTTTCTTCACGGCCTCCAGGAGCTCTCGCTCAGCTTCAATGACCCTGGCTGTCGGTGTCTAAACCGGCGGATCTCGGGTAGGGGTTCCCGATCTATGCGTCTTAGGCTGATGGTAACAGGAGGCAAGGGACACAATGTTTACCCAGGTTCGGGCCCTCTCGATGGAGTTAAAACCCTACTTCTTGCTTGACTGATATTGATGATATGAGTAGTACAAGAGTAGATCTACCATGAGATTGTAGAAGCTAAACCCTAGAAGCTAGCCTATGATGATTATGATTAAGATCGTGATTGGCCTTCTAAGGACCAACCTCTTCGGTTTATATAGACACCGGAGAGGGCTAGGGTTTACATGGAGTCGGTTACAAGGAAGAAAATATCATATCCGGATCGCCAAGCTTTTCTTCCACGCCAAGGAGAGTCCCATCCGGACACGGGACGGAGTCTTGAGTCTTGTATCTTCACGCTCCAATAGTCTGGACGAAGTATAGAGTCCGGCCGTCCGGATACCCCCTAAACCAGGACTCCCTCAGTAGCCCCTGAACCAGGCTTCAATGACGATGAGTCTGGCACGCAGTCTTGTCTTCGGCATTGCAAGGCGGGTTCCATCTCCGAATACTCCAAAGTAATTATCAAACACTTAGACCGTGTCCGGATCTGCAAGATGATCTTCACATACCACCGTAGAGAGAATGATATTTTACAAACGTAATCTGCTGACAACTTTTTTAGACAGCATGACATGTCATTACGGTCAGGTCATTATTCGGACCGTTTTCCCACAACCAGCCACAGCGCATATTGCGAGGCGGTTTCCTTGACACGTCTTGTCAAAGCAGAGATCGTGTCCCCTTATCACGGGATTCTCCTCAATACGGGTATGGGTAACCCAACCGCGCCATCAATCTTGGCGCTTGGGAAGTAAGCGATTCTCAACGGGCAAGTGGGGAGGCACACCGCTTTCGTCGCCTCTATAAAGGGATAAGGGTTCCCCATTTTTACCCACGCCTTCTTCCTCCTCTGCTCACCCTTGCCTCCTCGAGCTCCAGCGCCCTAGCCCAAGTCTCCACACAGCTAAACATGTCCGGAGCAGGAGGCAAGTGGGTGGCCTCCACCATGAAGGAGAACCATATCATGAAGTTTCGGGCGGCCGGATACTTGGCCGCAGACATTGCGCACCGGCTATCGGACACCGGGCAGATCATTCCAACTCCGGAACCTCAGGAGAGGGTCGTGTTTGTCGCCCACTTCGTCCGTGGACTGGGATTTCCACTTCATCCCTTCATCCGCGGGCTCATGTTCTAGTACAGGCTAGATTTCCATGATCTAGCCCCAAATTTCGTCCTCAACATCTCGGCATTTATCGTTGTGTGCGAGGCCTTCCTCCGCATCAAGCCTCACTTTGGCTTGTGGCTACCAATCTTCTACGTGAAGCCGAAGATCGTGAGCGGCCAGCAAGCGGAGTGCGGAGGGACCATGGTGGGCAAGATGCCTAATGTCACCTGGCTTAGCGGCTCCTTCGCGGATACCATGAAAGGGTGGCAATCGGGGTGGTTCTACATCACCGAGCCGCACGACGCCAACTAGGCGGTGGCCCCCGAATTCCGACCTGGAACCCCCACACGGCTCACCTCCTAGGAAGGAAGGGCCTGGCCTGTGGCGAAACTGCAGAGCTGACCGACTCCAGAACTGCATCAAAAATATGAAGGACAAGAACATCAAGCTTGTCAATGTGGTCCAGGTCATGCTTTTCCCTCGGATTCTTCCATGCCAAAGAAGGGTATTCACTCTGTGGGAGTTCGTCCCGGTCGAACACCAGACGCTTCGAAATCTCTACAACATGACGCACAAAGACGCATGGA